>NC_089221.1:125240649-125433303 GCF_963924675.1 Phocoena phocoena | reverse complement strand
GTATACTAAACATTCAGATACATTAATGAGTAGGGTAACCAAGGAAAAATAAGTAGACAATTTTTAAAAACCTCATCCTTTGCAGAAAGTGGTAAGCGTACGGTTCTGGGAAACAGAAGGGAAGACAAGGAAAGAAGTATAAACCTAAAAGTTAAGAGAATTACAGTTTCTTGGTGAGGCAAATGGCAGAAGGTTGTTGACTGGATTTAAAGGGAGACAAGGGATTGTAAGAACATACTTTAGGACTTCCTCAAGCACCAAACTAGCCACCAACATTCGCTAAACACAACTGGACAGATTACCAACTGGGGAATGGTTGTTTTTCACTGCTCTGGATGACTCAGTTGTCATCTTTTATGTGACGCAGAGGCCCCTTGCTAATCCCTGATACTCTGATGCCACAACTTCCTAAAGCCTCCACTGTGGGACTGACAATCCTCACGTCTTCTCTTCCCTGAGCCCCAATTCCACAAGATTCTTATTGTGCTGCACCTGCCCTTGATAGCACCACCCAGATTTTCCTCTCTTGCTCGGGCTGCTGCCTTTCTTGCCTCCTGTCACATTTTGTAAGGATATGTTACCTGCACCACAAGCTGTGGCAGGGACACCATTATATAAAGGCCAGTGTGTCTGTTCTCATGGTGACTCTCACTAACAGGCCAGAGTAAGACACAGTCTCTCACCTGATAATTCCCTGGACTGTACAGACTCTCCGGTTTTTTCTTCACGCTCAGAGAAACGCCGGGCACCATTCTTAGGAATCCAGACTTCTTGGAGTTCTAGACTGTCTTCCTCATCGTCACTCTCTGAGTCATGGACAGTAATTGGGGTTGGTTTTACTACACGCTGAAGACCGCTGGGTCCTAAAAGAAAGAGCACAGGCGTAACAGTCACTTTTTGCCCAACAAAGGGTCTCACTCAAAGTACTGTTTCCAGGGATCTGGGCTCACAGAGATGCTTTGGCTCTATGCAGCCTCCCTGATCACTCATTTTAATGAGCATATACTTGGATAATACACTGTGAAAACACTTTAATTCTAAAGTAAACATTAAGTATGATTAATATACCACCCAACATTATGTATCTCTAAAGGAAAATTAAAGTAGAAGAGCATATGGCATCTCTCTTCAGGATTTTCACTGTTTGAAACAGTCACATACTCATCCTAAAAATAATCAAAATAAGTCATAATAAAAAATAAAAATAAAAAAATAGTCATAATAATCATTTAAAAAATAGGCTAGATATTTTCCTAATTTTGCAAATGTATGAATGATAGCAAAGCAAATGAAGATGAGCCTCTGACACCTATGGGACTGGTGAGAACTCTGCATTCTTTAATTAAGTATAGGTCTAATGCATTGGATGTCACAGACATGTTCTTGAAAGGCTAGATGCATGTTACAGTTTGCTTATTTGATTATACTTATGTCAAAAATGTTTTATCTTCTTGGCATTACACATTGTAAATCTTCAGCTCTTACAACCCACTTTTGACTGATATCTGCTCCATCAATAAAATGTAAGCTCCAAGGAACCTTCCCTGTCTTTTCCCTGTCACACTGTACAATGCCTAGCACAGAGCAGGCACTCAATAAATATTTGTTGAATAAGTGACTGCATCTGTAAGACACTTAAAACAAGAGTAGTTAAAGAATATGTTCAATTCAAAGACAAGGTAGCATCTGAACAGACCAGGAGTGAGAAAACTTGAGTTCTCATCTCAATTCTGTCCTTTGATCAGTAGCTGAGTGGTCCTGAGTAAATCATTCAAACTTTTGAAAGAATATTAGTTTCCCCATCTGTAAAGATGAAAGGTTATATTAGGTAATCTTTATGTACTCTATGACTCCTAGCCTGCCGTAAGTGACCCAGTGGCAAACGGAGACTAGATCTTGGTCTGTTTATTAAATCAACCTCTCCACTGCTCCTTCTCCCCACCAAAATGAAGGGAGAGGACAAGCAGAATATTTAATCAGGGTGTTTATTTTCCTAGCTATAATTTGAGTGCTTGCTTTCTCCATACACACACACAAATACACACACGCACACACACGCACAAATATGCATGTGTGTACACCAATATAGAAAGAGGAGTTGCTGCCACAGTTACAAAAAATCAAAACCAAACTTTAATAAGACATGTATACACATGCGCAGCAAGAACATCAAAATGTAATACAGGCCTCGTCAAAAATAAGCAGCATGTAACATCATTAGCTGAAATGCTGAAAAAAATCATCGTTCTCAGTGTTTTACTTTCTTCATTAGAGTCGGGCCTAGTTTTCAGAACCATGAACGTGGGAAGTCACACACTCACCTGCTTGTTCCTCGTCGACGTCCACAGGAATAACTGCCTGACTGGGAGCTGGAGCCTCATGCTCACTCTCAGCCGTCACCTCTCCATCTTCTGGAACCACGTCTTCCATCTCGTTCAGTGCTTAAACAAAAATAATCACAGTCAAAATAAAACCAGGAGATGCCTACAACAACCACAGTGGCAGGCAAAACTGTGGCACCCTCGAGAAATGAACAGCCTCATGATCATTAGGCCCATTCAGAAAGAACATCATGTAACTGTGCTTCATTATATCGACATCAGTAAGGAGTGTCCAATTCTATAGGAGGGGAGATCACAGATGGGAAAGGATCACGTGGTAGAGAAAGTCCATCATTTTAAGATGAAAGCAGGGAGAAAGGCACCGCTGAAAGAAGAAAGCACCTGTTTATTCCCGAAGATGTTACCAGGGATGGCTTATGAGGCAACTGTTTGTCTCCCTCTAAGCTATTTGCCTAATGGCAGTGAGAGCCAGCTACTGGAAGACCTTACGATCATCTCGTAAGCAATTAGTCGTATAGTATCTGCCAGTTGAATCAGGATGCATTCATTGAGCAGGCAAGCTCAAATTGTGTATTTCTTTTCCTGCTCTCTAGAGATTGCATCATTTTTGGCTAATGTGTGGCAAGGATTATTAAACACAGTAAGTATATATTTAACATTTTAATATCACTCAAATGTTTTATTTGCATCTAAGTCTTCACTAGAGTTATTAGTGCCTATCAGTGAATGGGAGCGTTTATATTTTTTCCAGATGATAAGCACAGTGAACAATATCAGACTGATAAGCTTCAATCACTTTACTACATCTTAAGATACAACGGTCACTTTTCTACGAGGATCCTAAATAAAATAATTCCTGGCTTTGCCAGCTTTGTACAAGATTAAATCCAAATCCCTCAAGTCAGTATTCAACCCAGTACCCTCTTACTACGTACACCTAAGCTTGGGTTCCTGGTCCCAGTCTCAGTCAGGACAATACCAACACTGTCCTTTACACTTATAGCTCGGCCAGGACCCAGAGGGCGGCAGACTGTTTACCCTGTGCACCACTCAACGCCTTCGGGTGCTCAACACTACTGCTGTGAAATCAACCAACCATCTGAATGAAATGAATAAACCAACACAGAAGAAAACAAGATCCTGTTCCAGAAAGAGCTAAAGAATCCACAGAACTTGTAAGTAGACAGGACAAATTCATACAGTCAACAAAGAAACAAGATAAAAATATGAGTAAGCCAGAAAGATACCACTCAGATAAATGCCACTGGAATATACAGCAGAGAAGTCTGAGATTTCAGGGGGACAGTGGGGTTTGCTTTGGTCTTAAATATACACAACAGTACATTCCCCCTCATGTTTAGCCTCCCATCCCAAATTTTTGCCCAGCCCTAGCCCTCAATAACTACACTTTATTTAGGGCCAAAAAGAGAACTCACCTTGTTCGGAAACATTACATGATAAAAGCCAATCAATTTGCTTCTTTCATTCAACAGTGATTATGAACAGCGGCTAGTAATTAATGTGTACATACTCTATGCCTGGCTCTATGCTAAATGCTCCTATATACATTACCATATTTATTTCTTATAGCAATCTTACGAGGGTATTACTACTAGCCTCATTTTTGCAGTTGAGGAAACTGAGGCTTAGAAAGGTTAGTAATTTGCTAGGATTTGGAATGAGGTCTGTTTCCAGAGCCTGCTACAATACAGGGATGATGAATAGATGGGAAATTTATAGTCCCTGCTCTCAGAGAATGCACACCTTCGAGCAGAAATGTTAGACACACAGAATAAGGTCAGAATATACTCATTAAGTGCTAGAACAGTCCAAGTAAGGGGGACATGGACCAAAAAGCAGCAGTTAATTCTCCTGTTCGACAGGGAAGGTTTCACTGAGTTGGGGTGACATTTCATATATACTAGGAAGCACGTTACATTTTACAGAAGAGTAAGTAGCCCAGTGATAAAAAGAACAAGAGTTTGTGTTGAGATGATGGTATGAAAGAGAAAAGAAAGCTAAAAAGGTAGTCTGGGTCCCAGATTGTGAAAAGCTTAGAATTGCTTCTTATAGGCAGAGGGAACCACTGGAACAGAAGTACATTCTTATATCTACGTGATAAGGTTTTGCAAAGCTGTTGAGCAATTGCATTTTAGGTTGCCACAATAACCTGTGGAAATATTTAATATAATATCTCAAGGTTATTTTAAACTAACTTCTTTAATTGTATCCATTCATTTGAATATTTATTTAGCGCCTACTACAATGTGTTACTGTTCCTAGGTGCTAAGAAACAGTGGTAATATTCAATATCTCTATTTTCATGGACCTTAGAAAAAAAAATTTTAATCAACAATAATGAAAATATCAGAAAATAATATCTTATGTAACAAAATTAAAAGAGGATGATATAACAGAATGAATTGGTGACAAAGTGGTAAGGTGATCAAAAGGTACAAATTTATAGTTACAAAATAAATATGTCATGGGAATATAATGTACAGCATGGTGACTATAGTTATTAATACGTATTGCATATGTGAAAGTTGCTAAGAGCAGATCTTAAAATTTCTAATCACAAGAAAAAAACTTT
The DNA here is from genome assembly GCF_963924675.1 of Phocoena phocoena. Classification (NCBI taxonomy): domain Eukaryota; kingdom Metazoa; phylum Chordata; class Mammalia; order Artiodactyla; family Phocoenidae; genus Phocoena; species Phocoena phocoena. Next base: position 125,428,368 of record NC_089221.1, on the reverse strand, counting down.
GTAACTATGTATGGTGATGGATGTTTACTAGACATCCTTACTGTGATCATTTTGCAATATATACAAACACTGTCAATTATACCTCAATTGAAAAAAAAAAAAAAGATTAAGGTGGTAAGGAAAGACAGCTCTGAGGTTAACATTTAAGCTAAGACCTGAATATCAAGAAGAAGCCAGCCATGCAAAGATGGAGGGAGGGACATTCTAGGAAGAGGCAGCAGTTGGCGACAGCTTGGCACATTCATGCATGGTGTGTGAGGTGGGAAGTAGCACAAGGTGAGGACAAGCCAGATCATGTAGCACTTTATGGCCCAAATCAAGAAACTGGATTTTTTTCTAAGGCAATGCGTAGCTACTGGAAAGTTTTAAGAAAGGGAGTAACACTGTCTGGTGCATGTTTTTTAAAAACTGCCCTGGCTGTTCTAAGAACTAATTTTACTTTGAAAGCTGTTAAAAGATTTAGGTAAAAAAGGTCTGGTACAGGGCTTCCCTGGTGGCGCAGTGGTTGAGAGTCGGCCTGCCGATGCAGGGGACATGGGTTCGTGCCCCGGTCCGGGAGGATCCCACATGCCGCGGAGCGGCTGGGCCCGTAAGCCATGGCCGCTCGGCCTGCGCGTCCAGAGCCTGTGCTCTGCAACGGGAGAGGCCACAACAGTGAGAGGCCCGTGTACTGCAAAAAAAAAAAAAAAAAAGGTTTGGTACAATGAGGAAGGAGAATGTAGATGGATTGGGGAGATGTTTTAGAGACAGTCAACAAGACTTGCTAAAGGACTCGGTGTTGGGGAGTGCAGGTAGGTGCAAAGAAAGGATGATGTCTCAATAGATGTCTCTGGTAATTAAATGAGATGATGCTACCCTTGGGCTAGGGAAAATGCAAGTGATTCTTGGTTTTGATTTTTTTTTCTTTGTTTCAAAATATTTTATCATTGGGCAGTACATCTTTTTCAGAACAATTTTAAATTACAGAAACGATGTAAGCTATCTTTTAATCAAGTATCAATGTTTACTAAATATTCTGTTCAGGAGAAATGTTATTTCAGTTGTAAAAAAATCCTGTTACCAAATATAATCATAAACCTTAATGGATCTGAGCTATTTTAACAAATATATTAACTGGTCTCTTTTATATAAAACCTGATTCTAAATTTATAGCCTTCATTAACCATTATAAAATAAAAAAGTCACTGACATTTAACAAAATAATTTGCATGCAACAATTTCTGGTATCAGGAATAACTATTTAGCGGTTGACAAGTATTTGCCCCCAAATAGAAAACAAAATGAATCTACCGGGATTATTTTTCACATTGTAGCTGGTCCTCAGACTTCAAAAACAAGGATTTTCCAAAAGTCAGTGGTTTTCAACATATGATTCCCAAACAGCAGCATCAGCATCACCTTGGAACCTGTTACAAATGCAAATTACCTGGTCCCACACATACCTACTCAGAGCCTCGGAGGTGAAAGCCAGCAGCCTGTTGGAACAAGTCCTCCAGGTGATTCTGATGCACTCAAATTTGAGAGCCATTGCCCAAAATTAAGTGCTGCAGAGCAATTTCACTTAGTGGTTACTTTGTGGAGGTAGTGGTGAGGGAATGGAGTGGCACCCCACTATTAAAAGCAGTATGTGGGATTTGTTTTAAATCCAGATAGAAAATTAGTTAAATGATGTATAGGCAAAACTATGCTTTGTTGTTATAATTACTTCAAAAGTAATTATATTAAAATAATGTGGCAAAATGCTTTAGCAATTACAGAATCATGATTTTGACACATGGTAATCTTATGTTAGGCAATGTGAATTGTTAGAATATATGAACATCTCTTCCTGTTTTACAGTGCTGCAAAATGAAGGTAATGAACTTGTATTTTCAGTTAATATAACTAACTCACAAGAAAGCATTCTAAAGCTTAACACTTTTGGAAGTGCAAATCTAAGAAAGATAATATCCTTAACCAAATTACCGAATTTTGGTAAATTAATACAGTACTCTGTAAAACAACAAAAGCATATTTTTGTTGGAGTCATCTATTACCTTAATGATAATGTTCACTATAAAACACCATATTTTATTTCAGTGGTTTATAAGGCAAAAACACAACTTATACAAATTAAATTGCTTTTAAAATTATACAGTGCCCTTCTTTGTTAGGCAATTACTTCATGCAAGCTGATTAAGTTAAATACAACAGAGTAAAAGAGTGAGTGAATCTGCTTCATTCCAGCATTGGTCCAAAAGCTCGTGCATGGAAAGTTTTAAAATTCTACATTAATGAAACTCAACATGTGAATACCCATTTCTAAACTAAACTAAACTAAAGTAATATTTAAAATATTGTTATGCTTGTACTTAAAGAGTGGAAGCATCAATGTTAGTCATTTCAACTAACATTATTTCCCAATGATCCCTTTTATTTTTAATCCCTGTACCACTCTTTATGTTTTTTCTGTTAGTTCTCTTTCTTTTATTTGAATTCTTTCCACCACTCCTGGTTTTGATCAACAGTCACATGGCCTTTCTCCAGGTCCCTTTTTTTTGGGGGGGGGGGCCATACCATGTGGCTTGTGGGTCCCGTGGTCAACCCAGGCCACAGCAATGAATGCACCAAGTCCTAACCACTGGACTGCCAGGAAATTCCCCTGGTCATTATTTTTTATTTAAAAGGATCAACCTGACATGTATGTAATAATAAATGCACATAAACATATTGCCAAGTTGGAAAGACCCATGGAACCTAACGTTTTATGCCAATCTTCATTTCTCTAAAATTCTGCCACCATCTTTGGTATTCTTAGGCTTCCTCTTGTTGAAGCTGTTGAATTCCTCAATCTTGGCATTTATGTCACTAATTCCTTTGCTTCTCAGCATTTGAAAGTATCATATTTGACAAATACTACCTCAAGTATTTGGTTTGTAGTCATGTCTCTCATCTACTGAACCTTAGTTTCAAATGTTAGTAGATTTAAGTTTCCATTGTTCTCTCTTAAATCAAATACCATGTTCTCGCGTAAGTTTTAGCTCCTGCTGCGTCAATATGTGACTTCACAGTGGAAGGCATCCTCCATTCTATACTGAGAAGCCAATGGCCATGTAACTTTCTAGTGGAGTCTATAATCTGTCCAGTACATCAACGTCAACCACAACTGGGTTTGTAGGATTTGAGGAGTTCTGCACTGCAGCTGCTGTAACAGTTTTCTGTGAACGGTTGGTATTCTCTGAAGTCCAGATCCTTATGATGGCACTCAAGAACAAGGCAAAGAAACAATACCTGACCTCACTCCCCGCTCCTTCACCCCTAGCACCTGCTGGCTCTGCACTTTTGTTTTTGTATTTTAGGAGGAGAGATTTAGCCATAAGTTTGAAATGCCTAAGAGTACTCATGTGGAAATTAAAAGTATGAAATTGGATATAACTGCAATTACTTTAAAAAATAGAAATATCAAAGCCGAAAATACAGGTTTAGAATTCATTAGCATATAGTTGGTACTGAAGCCATGAGACTGAATGAGGTCATCTAGAGAAAATGTGTAGAGAAAAAGGGAGAACAAGGACAAGAGTGGAATAGAGGAGGTGGTGCAAGCAAAGGAAACTGAGGAGGCATGTCCAATGAGATAGCAGGAAAACCAGGAAAATGGTTTCAGAAAGGCCAAGAGGAGCAAATATCTCAGGAAGACAGAAGTGGACAACAGTGACAAATGCAGCTGAGATGAGATGTCAAAGAAGATGCAAGTGGAGAAATGACCACTAGCCTTTATAAGAGAGTCACTGGTGACTTTGGCAAGAGCCAAAATGGACAGTTCTATAGAGAACCTGTGAGGTAAGGAAGTGAAGACAATGCCTACAGATGATTCTTAGGTCAGGACATGCATACTCAGTGATCCTAAAGGAAATTACGCTCTATACACAGAATACTTTCATTAAGAAAGGAGTTAGTAACACCAGGGCACCCCATTTCTCATTAATTACTCTGCCTAAAAGAATGAGTGAAAGGGCAACAACCAAATAGTGGCTAGAAGAGATTCCTTTTTCAGTTCTTAAGGGTCAACTGGGAACCTGGAAAATTTGTTAAGGAAACAATTTCACTCCATTCTCACTCAACACAGGGGCAGATGAAGCCTAATAACACATGGGCTGGCACACAGCGGGAGTTCAGTCAGTATCAAAGAACTGGAATGGATAGTCACATAAGTGAAATCCCATAGGTCCTTATTAGCTCGTGTACTTAATTTTCTGGGTGGTTTTGAAGACTTAATGATGAAAGGTATATGAAAGGTTTCCAACACAATGTCTAGCACATGACTACTATTCATTTTTCCAGTTCTTGGAACACCCAAAAATGATCTCCACGTTCAAGTCCAATGTAGCTATCTACTGGTCAGCAAGATATTGAAAGATGCTCCTTCACCCATATCCTGACGGTTAAATCTCCATTAAGCCAGGCCTCTAAGGCTCACTGTACCTTAATTCTCATGGCATCTAAGTCCTTCCCTTTCTGTAAATACCCCAATAGATTCTATGGACAGGAGGCATCATAAAGATAACTTTAAAATAAACAAGCAGATAGGCAAACTCCATCCACCCCCTCATTTGTTTTTTGTTTGTTTGTTTGTTTCGTGGTACGCGGGCCTCTCGCTGTTGTGGCCTCTCCCGTTGCGGAGCACAGGCTCCAGACGCGCAGGCTCAGCGGCCATGGCTCACGGGCCCAGCCGCTCTACGGCATGTGGGATCCTCCCAGACCGGGGCACGAACCCGTGTCCCCTGCAACGGCCGGCGGACTCTCAACCACTGCGCCACCAGGGAAGCCCCCCTCATTTGTTTTGTTAGCAAGGTCCCCCAACGTGTAAAGTGACAAACTGAAATAGGCGGTGAAGGAAAGAGAAGAGAGTAAGAGAAATACGACCCAAAGTAAAAATCATTTCTATCTGGAGCTCACAAAAGATCTGGGTTACCGTCGGCTGCAAACTGCTGCTCTCCTGGCTGCAGGTCTTGCCGGAAGTCATTCTCCTCGTCTGAGTCATCTGGGTGATGGTGATTGTTGTCGTGGATGTTGGCATTATTCTGGGCATTATTATCATTGTCGTTGTTGGAGTTCTGATTGCTAACAAGGGCCGAGGAAACCCCAATTCCTGTGCCTGCACTCAGACCAACCCGGGCACAGCCCTAAAGCAGGAAGAAACCACGTGCTTATTAATTTGGGTTAGTGTAGAGCCCTGCGTTTTTAATATTCCTTCATTTCATCTTTACGTAGAATATTTATATGGCACTTTATGAAATACTTTCACATATTCATAAAGGACCTCATTTAAGGCCCAGAACGCTTCAAGCAAGAAAAAGCGTTATCACTCTTGATTTACAGATGATGACATGCACAATGGGAAGGGATCTGCCCAACAGTGCACGACCAGTAAGTGGTACACCTGGGACTTGAAACCCAATAATCTGTCCTCAAACCCTGAGCTTTCCCCACTATATCACACTGCTTCAACAGTGGGAATATAACCGTTAAGAACTGACAAGAGAGAACATAATTTGTTGAAACATTAAGTTTTTATTACAATGCGAGTATAAAGCTTTATGTGTTAAGCAGTTTTAAAATAACATTTTGTACAACTGGGCAACCTCAAATTTCCCCAGATGTGCAACTGAACAGAAAAGGTAGCAGCAAAGTAAAACATTCCCAAAACAAAATTCCTAATCCTTACTTATATTTTGAGTTGCTAATTAGAGATTTAATCTTCCAACTAATTACTCTTGAGTAATAACTTTTGCTTTAGCTTAAATTTCCACCTTTGCTCTTACCTTCACTTTATAAACCTGATGGAGACAGCTTTGCACTTACTTTTTCCTTTCCTTTCTCTGGAAATCCCTTAATAGTCATTTACCAGAACAAGTGGCTATACATTATTATAACCTTTATGCCTTCCTTCACTGAGGCTGGCAGTAAAAAGTCAAATTATAACATTGTAAAGGCATATTATTAGGAAAAAAAATTACTTAGGTTGTTTTATTTTCTTCCTTCAGTATCAAAATAAACAAAAATGCTCTCAAATGTGACTTACTTTGGGTGGTTCACGAAACATCTGGTCCAGTGAAATAAACTCCAGGCTGGGCAACAATTCAATAAACTGGCCAAAGGAGTCCAGCTTCAAAGCATGGCAACGCACTAAGTTGATATCAACCAATCGAGTCCATCTTGAGTGGTCTATTGAAGAAACGATATGGCCAGAGAGAATGTAACTAACACTTTCTCCATTACTCATGAATTTTGCTATAGGTCACAAAGACTTTCAAATCCTTTTTCCTTGAGTAAATTTTCTTTTACTTCATGATCTCTAACACTTGATGACTCTGAACTATGATGTTTCCTTACCTAATTTCATTGTGAGAAATAGATGGCTTGGAAATCATTAACTTGAAACTAAGTCAGCCTATACTTAAATGTGATTCACTTAAAAACCTACATGCCTATTTAACGATAGGATACTAATTAAAAGAAATGTTGGCATATTCCTTTCATAAAAGAGTATGCAGCTATTAAAAGAATGAAGAAGAACTGAATATGCTTACTAATATGGAAAGCTCTCCAAAATATTCTTAGTGCAAAACACAAGCTACAGGACAATGTATACACAGTAACGTCCTTTCGTATATGTAAATCATTTTTAAATGCTATATATGTATAGGATGCAATATGCACAAAATAACCTGTCCAGAAGAATATACAAGAAACCGTTGATGGTGGTTACCTTTGAGAAGAGGAGACTTTTCATTTTGTACCTTTCTGTATTGTTTGATACTGTTTATCAAGTGCATGTATTACTTTTAGTTTTTAAGTGTTAACAGGAGTTCTGAGTGATGGGATTATAGGCCATTTTTTATTTTCTTCTTTATACTCTTCTGTATTTAAGAAAACAAACAAACCAAAAACCCAATAAATGTTATTTTTTAAAAGCGATCTACGCCACATACAGCCTAAAGTTTATTTCCCAATAACTTCTTGGTGCTGCTGGGCAAGGGGTAGAACTTCTCTTCTCATGGGTGAGACATGGCCACTCTAACAAATGATCTCAGCAGAGGCCTGGGAGCCCTACAACAGGTCTGAAGATGGGTTTTGTAAGGAGCTACAGTATCCCTGTGCGGTGGCTCAGACGGCAGAAGAGACTGGTCTGCAGGTGTCAGTAAGGGGGCTTGGTTTGCTAAGAGGATGTCAAAACGAAAATTCTCTAGCTCTGAATTTATTTAAAGGCTTGTGAATTTAGGTTTTTAAGAAGGGCTTTAAAAGAAATAAATAGCATTACTCTCTCAGGGAGGGAAATAAACTCCCCTCATAATGAAAAATACCAAGTGCAAAAGTCACACTTCTATACACAAGGGATACTGTATGGAGGGGAGATTTGAAATAGCCTAGGATTTTAAGGCAATAGAAAATTTCACAAGTTAATGTTTAATATGTCACCTAACTCAAGTTTTTAAAATACATACCCACTTTGTTGGTTCAGATGATATGCCATTTGAATACAGAGAAAACAACCAACATCCCAGGCAACAATTCCTAACCTAAACTTTACATGCCTGGCCCAAAGAAAAACAAATAAGTAAGGATCAGTACAACTGAATTATAACTTGGACAGTGCTAATTTCTAGGCAGAGAATTTCAGGAGTTCAAAGAGGCACTGAAAATATTTCCAACTCAGTTATCAAAGGTTCCCAGAACTTCTATGAATGATCCATATAAAATATCTACATTTTATATCAGGAATGTTAATTCATGACACACACAGAAAACAAAGACACATATTATTTTGACATTAATAAAATAGAGCCACACTTAAGCATACAGTACCTGAGATCCAATTGTATGGGTTATGTAGATGGGGGCAATTATAAATTGCCAGATATTTGATACAGGAAAAAACTTCGTTGACTGCCTTCATCCCTATATCAGTGATGATACCAGGATTTTCTACCACATCAGCCAAACCATACTTCACCAGATCTGCATTAGCCATTCTGCCTAGAAAGAGAAATTGATTTAAAAAACAAAAAAAGGTTCTTAAAGTGTCATGGAGTGTTGCCAATTCTTTACTTTAACATCCAGTATGATCAGTCTCTATGATCATCCGGCGTCATCTCTCCATCATCAGGTTCAGGTTCAGGTACAATTTTAGGTTAGGTATTCTGTACGAATGGTAGCCTTTATTTTGCAAAATAGAAATTTATGTTAAAAGTTAATGGACAGCTAGTAGGAAAAGATTATTTTCAATTGTTTAGAAAAGGAAAAAAGAAGGCAAAGTCTTAAAGCAAAATTGAGGGGCAAATTGTATTGGTTTACATTTATGGTGAAGTTTTAGTTTAAGCTTTTAAAAAGAAAAATAAAATCTTAAAAATGTAACTCTTTCATTCTATAAGGATAATGTTTTTGGAGTCGGGTGTGGCCATGTGTAGAGAAGAGTACACTTTGAAATTCAGATTCATTTTTAGAACCATGTATAGGTTAGTAAATATGTACCTAACCTCAGAAAGTGTACTTTTAACTCACACATACACCCAACTCTCTCTGCCCTTGGGCTTTAGTGCCTACTGTCTTGTCACAGACTAGGGAGTGGGTTTAGTAAAAGGATCCTCCATTCTAGATTATGCTACTGGAAATCACACCTTATCCCTTGCTTCCTATCATTATTCCTGCCACCTGCCTCACCTTTGCTCTACAGGATGGTCCACTTGACTATGAGCAATTTGAAGGAAAATGGGACTCTGCCTAATTAGTTTATAGTTACATTTTCAATGTCCAGCATAATGCTGGAATATTATGATATAGGAACCCAATAAATGTCTCTCATGGTCCTTGCAATCAACTGACATAAAATACAAAGAAAACACTTGCTCTGGACAAGCTGCCCTGCCCTTCAGGGCAGGGATTCATACCTTTAGCCTGGACATGTTTAAAACAACCAGTCTACTCCCAACTCTTCCAGTTTCACTTTCCATATAGTTCATGGTCTTTCTCCTAGAGTCCCTGTTTTTTGTATTTACTGGCATTTCTTAGAGATTTCACCTTAACCAATTCTTCATAATTTTTCTGAGCAATTTTCTTTAGTCTCCTGGTAAAAACTTCTTTCTTGCCCTTTGGACTTAAAATTTGCCTTCTCCCTTATGATCAGGTAGATTTTGAACTGATCCCAGGTAAGGTGTTGTCAGAATAATTGCTACAGCCTAGCATGATAAATCTATGTCTTACATTCATTCCTTTGAGACCTGTTCCTGCTCTTAGGGTCTCCTGATCATCACACTCCCTCAAAACCCTGATGACATCACCTAGGACTCAGATTGTTTCTTTCTGATTCAGCCCAGAGGTCAGCTAAAAGTAAAAGCTACCATTCACTGAATGCTTTCTAAGTGTAAGAGATTGTAATAATAAAATACCATGTTTTCTCATTTGTTAAATGGAGATAAGACCGTTTCCCACTTTTTTATTGGGTGGTTTGAACCCAAGAAATAACTTGCCCCAGGTCCTATGATTAATGAACTTCCATCTCCGTCTTTCCAAAGCCCCAGCCCTAAAGACTACTCTATACTGCTTCTGGATCTGAATGAGTTTTGCACCCCTATCACCTTCACATGAATCTCTGAAATCATGATTCTATGTAAACAAAGAACCCCTAAGTATTCATCCTTGGATCACTTTTCTTATATTCCCAGTACACAGCATCTGCTTTTCAGCACACCCATTTCCCCAATCTGGCACTGTCATTTTTACGATAAGTGTATGGGGACAAAGGTGATGTTTCTATTTATATTTTGCCAGAAACTTTGTAACAAAGAATTGCTGCAAGTTTTACCAGGAGCCACCCTAACCTCCTGGAGAGATGCTTCAAAGTCTAAGTGGCTGAGAAGCAAGAGATTAAGTGAAAGAGTATAAGCAGTGACCTCTCATTCCTCTCTACATAGTCTGTTAGACACACCTAGCACCTATTTTCATACAGAGAATCCCAGACTGTCTTTGGAGTAATAGAGGAGAGTATGTATACAGGAGAAATGGATGAACTGCAACAAATATGAAGAATGGCTTATAAAAAAAATCAAAGCTAAGAGACTATTAAATATTAAGGAGACTATGAAACAAGTTATGTTGAAAAACGAGATAATGGTAGTCAAAAGGTAAAGTGCTGGGACTTCCCTGGTGGCGGGGTGGTTAAGAATCCACCTGCCAATGCAGGGGACATGGGTTCGAGTCCTGGTCCGGGAAGATCCCACGTACCGCAGAGCGACCAAGCCTGTGCGCCACAACTACTGAGCTGCAACTACTGAAGCCTGCATGCCTAGAGCCCGTGCTCTGCAACAAGAGAAGCCACTGCAACGAGAAGCCCACGCACTGCAACGAAGAGTAGCCCCCACTCGCCGCAACTAGAGAAAGCCCGTGCGCAGCAACAAAGACTCAACGCAGCCCCCAGAAAAGGTAAAGTGTTTTTCTATTGAAAATATGTGTTGAGGGGAAAGAAACACTATAGGGAAATAGCTGGTTCTAAAGATAATTCTCAAAGACATTCTTTCAGTGGACCTAAATGTGGCAATCATGAAAATACAAAATTTGTCAAGTTTTTAGCTTTCGAGAAAAACAAAAAACAAAACAGTAGAAAAAAACACCAATTACCAAGCTAATAATCTTAAGTTACTATATAGATACTATAGAAACAACTTCACTGAAAACCAGAAAAGCCTGATACCAAATACATTAATTTTATTTGAAATTACTATGCTAGTTTAGCGTTTTAAAGCTACGTTGGTAAAAAGCTGATCTTTTCAAAGCTGTATAGATTAAAAATGATTCCTGTGTTAAAAAGGCTAGAAAATAATGCTTTGATTTTTTTTAATGCTTCACCTGTATTGATGAGAACTGCAACAAAGTAAAAACAAAACAAAAATCCCAACTATTATTGTGACATATATCAGAAGTGAAAAGGGACAAACAAGTCATATTGTTTGATCTAGACTAAGAAGAATTAAGCCTTCTTATGTTCTTCTACAATGCAAATTAGATCCAAAGAAAAAATGTCATCTGGTATGACAATGAGAGTTTAGGAAGACTTGTTACAAATTACATGGGTAAGAAACTAATTCTTGCAAAAATAAAAACATGCTGAAGGTGTAAATGTTTTTGTATGTCTGACTAATGTCATGTGGAAAAAAAGTTTGAATAACGAATTGACATGCATTCAAACCCAAAGGAATGAGTTCTCAATTGTAAATACATTCCAGAAAATGCTGTGAACAAGCCTTCCAACAGCAATCATCATTAAACGAATACTGACCATTATGTGCTCACACTATCTGGAAAATCCAGAACCCCCAGTGGGCTTATTACAGAAATGAAGAGCATGGGCAGGGAATGGGACCTCATCAGAGAGGACCATCAAAAGCTTCAAGTGTGGCAGATCAAATTCAACAAATGGAACCAGGGATGACATTCTGTGAAAAAAATGAAGCAGAATGGGAAAGAAACTTGGGGAGCAAAGGGGAGACAATATCAAATGTAAATAAGGATCTTTTTTTTGGGTAGACAATCACTACACTTTCTATAATATGCTAAAATCAGAGGCAATATAGAAAGAAAAAAAATCACTGACACTTCAAGTTTAAATTTTTCAAGAAGTGAGAGCACCTAAGATTTTAAGCTGTTTTATATTCAAGAAAATAATGGCACATCCCAATTCAGAGTTCACTTTGTCAAGTAAGTTCCTGACAACAATTTTAGGGATTAAATGAGATAATTCTTACTCTGCAGCAAAAACTCATCTACATATCCCAGATGAAGGGTTTCAAACTGAGGGAACTCCAACTCTGCCATCTTCAGGGCAGAAAAGACGCCATCTTTGGTTAGGGAAGGCTGGATCCGAACTTCATGTAACCTATGAACAAAGAGATACATATAAAAGTAAAATGAAAGCCATCAGAATCAAAGGTACTTCCTAATGTAAGGCTCTGAAAGAAGTTTATCTTACTGAAGTGTCAAATGCAAACAACTTTCCCCCCTCCACTAAAAAATATCAGATGTTTCCTTTAAAAGGGTATTTTATAAAGTGCGACGCGCCTTACGTGTACACTGAAGTTACAGTAAATAATAATGAGTTACACTGTTGTATAATCTTATATCCTTTCTGGTACTTTCTTAAACCTGATTAAGTCAAGGCAAGAATCTGCATTTCTTTAATATCTTTTTTAGGCTAGTATTAAGTCCCATTTAAACAAAGAGTATATAGTTCTATAGTAAGTAATGATATTTACTCACTTAAACTTAGATACAGTTTTTTTTTTTTTTTTTTTTACGCGGGCCTCTCACTGTTGTGGCCTTTCCCGTTACGGAGCACAGGCTCCGGACGCGCAGGCTCAGCGGCCATGGCTCACGGGCCCAGCCGCTCCGCGGCATGTGGGATCTTCCCGGACCGGGGCACGAACCCGTGTCCCCTGCATCGGCAGGCGGACTCTCAACCACTGCGCCACCAGGGAAGCCCTTAGATACAGTTTTGTTGTATTTATATTCTTAATATTCTACTGATGGAAAGTAAGAGTTTTTTTTTAATAAATTGAAAAATGGTTAATTCAATTTAAGTATTATTAAAGTAGAGGTAGACTTTTGATATGTAGGAAATAATAAACATGGCATAAAGTGATGTGAAAATAGGTTAAAAATATAAAGATGTTAAAGGCCAGGACTCTGAAAAAGCTGACTTATAACAGTGATTTCTGAATAGCAAATATTATCACCAACTAACTAAAACAACTGGGAAAACCATCTGGAGGTTAAAACAATGGCTCCTGAGCCGGCTGCTGACACCAAAGCATCAATGCTGACTTCTGTTGGAGTCTCAGGCACTTCCAGATAATTGACTGCTTTTCTCTGAGGAGACCACGCCCATTCAAAGCTTGCTAGGTCTGGAGTGCAGCTCAGTTGGTCATCAGCTGTAACAGAAGACTCCCACTAAGTGATAACCTACTGCTATTTAAACAACTCCTTTGTATTTTAAATCTGAAAAAGGCATGCTCAAACTTCAAACACATATTCCCACCAATTTTTATAAAACAGGAAAAAACATAATTCTAAGACAAAAGAAACAATGTGAAGAGGAAACATACCTACGGGCAGCAGTGATGATGAGGTAACCAAGATCTACTTCAAGTGCATTTTTGCAAGCTCCCAAAACAATAGTGTGCAAATTTCTAAAACCACCTAGTTAAAGGAACAAAAACAATAAGTTTTCCATTTGACCACAGCACTGTCAGTAAAGCATTTCTACATACTTTAGATGATAATTGTTTAGGCGTAATCATTTTAGTGCTTGTATATCACATTGTGGTTTTAATTTGCATTTCCCTAATGATTAGTGAAATTTATCCTGTTTTCATGTTTACTGGCCATTTAGATATCCTCTTTTGTGAAATCTTTTCTATTCAAAATGTTTTCCCATTTTTCCTATTGTGTTTTCTGACTTTTTCTTACTAATTTTAGTTCTTTCTGGATACAAGTCCTTTGTCTGTCAGCTGTATTGCAAATAGCTTCTCCCACTCTATAGCTTGGCTTTTTACTCTCTTACTCGTGCCTTTTGATGAACAAAAAAATCGTTAGCACAGTTTACCAATTTTTTTCTTTATGGTAAGTGTTCTTTGGTATACTATTTAAGAAATCTTTGACTACCAGAGGTCAAGAAGACGTTCTCCTGAGTTTTCTTTTAAAAACTGTATTTTTTACATTTGGATCTATGAATCATCTGGAATTAACTATTGTGTGAGGTATGCTGGCTCCTTAAGTAAAATATAAGGTGGAGTCATTCTTAAACACTTATTAGGGAAGAAAAGTCTCTGCTGCTCTTTTAGGCCCTTCATGCAAACTCTTAGCTTTTGGTACCTGTCTCCAGGTCTTCTAATGAATGACTGCACTGTGGTCTTCTTTTCCTTTCATTTATTAAATTTATTTTTTACTTTTTATTTTTACAAGAGGTAAATAAACTGACACCAAGCATTCTTTTCCTTTCTGATTTTATCCTGTTAGCTAGAGCCATGGAATAAAAATTACGCTGTTGGGCTTCCCTGGCAGCGCAGTGGTTGAGAGTCCGCCTGCTGATGCAGGGGACACGGGTTCGTGACCCGGTCTGGGAGGATCCCACATGCCATGGAGCGGCTGGGCCCGTGGGCCATGGCCACTGAGCCTGTGCATCCAGAGCCTGTGCTCTGCAACGGGAGAGGCCACAACAGTGAGAGGCCCGCGTACCACAAAAAAAAAAAAAATTATGCTGTTGATCTTGAGGAAGTCTCCATCCCCTTCACACAATCTAATGAAGTGCACTTGTACCAGACTCGATTAACTGACAAAATGCTAAAAAGGTACTTACTCATATTTTAACAGTATTAATGATAATGTCTATTTGTTACCAATGGTACTAGATAATTTTTCATTTATATTTTGGATATTCACAGTTACATTTTCTGATCCCAACTATTAATTATCTATATAGCTAAACTTCTTGGTCTTTTTGTTGCAGTGAGGAGATAATTAACGTGGAGCATGTTATGCTACATATGATCATTTAAAATATAATTATGGGAGCTAGAAAGTAAAATCCTTTTTTCTTTTAAAAGCCAACATCTGATGGATGGACCTAATATCCAACTGATAAACATGAAAACATTTTATATACTATAAGTATTAAGCAAATGTTAGATTAACATTACTAATGCCTAAGTTCTTTTGTAGATCTAAGTTGTCTAAGTCAAAAAACATCTCTTCCCAGCAAAAGGCACTAGGATATCTCTGTTAACATCTCTCAGAAAGAGTCCAAATATAACATGAGTTATTAACTAAGCAATAAGTATTAACAAGCCAGAAAACATGCCTTATCACTCTACTATTTGAGAAGGTTTAACACTGCATAAAAAGGAAATGAATACTGGCCACACTCATAGTTACTTATTCTTCACTAAATACATCAGACAGAAAGTACAATTACTAACAAGCATTTTCTTTTATAAAGACTCAAAAGAGAAGCTAAATAAAAGCTTAATAAATTTTAAACTGATTTTTAAAAATATTTAGTAACTAAAGGAAAATGAATACCTGATCTCCAACTGTCTTCAACTACATGTTGGATAAGACCTCCAAGGAAAGGAACTCGAACCATTTCCAAATGTTCCAAGTTGCGGGCAGAGGCTAAGCCTGTTACTAAAGGGACATATTTCAAGGAGTTTGTGGGTCCTGGAGAAAGACAATTTCAATGCAACAATGTAAATTGTAAAGATGATTTTTCAAATCAGCAACTGAAATGAATAACTTATAAATTCTATGTCTGAAAATGACAGCCAAGTGGCTGGCTCTCTGCGATTTATACTTCTCATTGGAAAGAGTATTAGTCTGTTAACCACATACTTATTCAGCATAAGGATTTTTCAGTAACGTTGGAGATTTAGTATTTTTTGTAAATTCCCTGAAGTTTCAATAGTTTTGAGCTCAAAATAAATAAGGGGAAAAGGCAAGTTGAAAATTTGATCCTTCACTCTAACAAACAGCTCAATGACTTAAACATCTCTCTATGTGACCAGTGTTATATTAGGTGTTATGGAAGATTACAAAAGATAGGATCCTGTCCATCAAAGAGCTCACAACTGACGCAAACATAAAACTAACATGAATAATTATAAAAAAGATAAAAAGGCAGAACATATCAGGTACAAAAATAAGATCCGATATACTACATAAAAAAAAAAAGTAAGTTTGAAGAACAAAACTTAAAAAATGTATACAAGTGAAGAGGAAGAAGGAAGTGTAAACCTCAGGACAAGGAAACAATAATATGGAAAAACAGGCGAAAGCTGGTATGGCTGTTTGGGAACAGTGAGTAGGCAGGCCTGACAATAAAAGGAGTACCTTAGAAAGGAGTCTGAAATAAGGATATCAAGAGGGGCCCTGGGTATTATGAATTCTAAAGCAGAACAGTTCCCACTTGACACACTAGGGCAACAGAAGTACTGAAGGTTTCAGAACAGAAAAGTAGTATCATAAAAGCAGAGTTTTATGCTTTAAGGTAGATTAGGCCAGACAACTATTTACATGCAGAATGATCAGGAGGCCAGAGACAAAGAAAGTAAAAAAAATTTATTAAAACAATCCTATAAAAAGTGCCTATAAGAAATATGTAGAGACATTTTGACACCTTATTTTTTCTGCTAAGGGTCAAAGACAAATTATATGTCTACTGTCTTTAAAACAAAAAGTACATTTACCTTCATAAGGTAAGTTACAAACATAAACAGTAATAGCATAACATAATTTCACTTACAAATGTAGCTATGGAGTTTGCTTTAGGACATTTTTAGAATAGTATGTGTATAATTCCACCACAACTATGTACCCTTACCTGCACAGTTCCTCATGACAAAAGTTCGTAAGCTGATGCAAAGAAAATCTTTGAATGGCTGTGGTTTAGTGAGTCTTACCCACTTCATATAAAGGTGCCTTAGCATTGGGATACAAGGAATTTCAGGAACATTCACCCCTAAAGCATATATACAAAAAAATAAAAAACAAGAAAACCACTAAAAGACTGTATTCTGTGTATAAGTTCAATAGTCTATTTTTCAAGTTAACAATATATCCTTCCTGTATATTTTCATCAGAACAAATTACCTAATTAACATGTAGGAAGATAAGCTTATTTAAAACAGGCTTGTAAAGAACAGTTTAAGAAAACAATAAACAGACTATTCTTTCTTTAGAAAAGGCATATGGGAAGATGGGATTTAAAAAGTACTTCTACATTTTATACACACAAGTTTTTCTTGCAACTCTAACTCTTCCAGAGTTACTAGGAATCATACCTGCAGAGGACCATTTCTGGAAGAAAGGGGATGTAAAGTGGGAGGATAAGTCAGGAGATATGGAAGGAGACAGAGCATGAATAACTTGAAAATTCTTATGGTACGAAGCAGTTTGAGGAACCTGTCCAAGAGTCTAAACACTGTAGACTAGGGAACAGCCAAGAAGTGACACAATTCTCGGAGAGAAATACAAGGATCCAGGGTGATGGCATTTAAAAAGCAGTAGCTGGCAAAAACAGTTTAATATAACTTTTAACCTTGAGTCAGTAGAAGCCCTGCTAGCAATAGCAACTAGAGAAAGCAAAATTGGGAGTACTTAAATTGTTGGTTCTTTGAAAGCTAAATTCTGCAGAATGCTCCTACTGTAAGGATTACTCCTTAACCTGGTCCACGCAAAAAAACATAGTTGGCTTTAGTACTGAACTATGCATAAACACTGTACTAACTGGGGATTAGTCCAAAGGAAGAAAAGCAGAAGAAGTGAAGTACAGATTAGGACTCAAGATGCAAAACTCACAAAGGTACATTTAGCATCTACCATGATGGTGGTTGCTTCGACTAGGAAACCCAAGGGTAGCAAGGGTGAGACAGATCCAGACAAGACAGTTATATTCTATGCCCGATCCACATTTTACCCCAAATCCATTCTATAAACAAAGGACACAATTACCTGTCTTCCCCAGCATTTTCATTAATTTACTATACACATCTGTATCACCATAACAGTGTTAAACTGTTGAATTAATCAAATGAATTAAATGCATTTCAACAGAATTTACCAAGTACTTATTATATTTGCAATGAACTGTGACAGGCATCATGGAAAATATAAAGATATAAAAACAGTCTCTGACTTTACAGAGCTTATATTATAAACTTTAGATATTATAGAATCCCTTTATTATCTAAAAGTCCAAATTCAAACTAGATATCCAACTCCTTCATCAGAACCACTACTCGATCTTGTAAATGAAGGGTTGCTAGAGAGCTTTGCTCTTCTCCCATAATTGCACATCTAAGACTTATTTAAGACCTAGTCCTTATCATCCCTGCTGCTCTCCCTTCACCACCTGACCCAGTTTCAGAAATATCCAATTCTTCAGGGCCATCCCCAGTACCTGGAATAAGGTACAGGAGATACTCAATATGTATATTTTAAAGAAAATATTTAATAAATATTAATAGTCAGACTATAGTAACAGGAGTCCCCCAAAATTCCTTTCAGCAACCTAAGCCAAAGATGACAAATTAAATTTGAGAAAATATCTGTTCTTATCATTTACTTAGGTTGAAATTATTAGGATACAATTTCAGAGAATATTTAGATGGAGAATGCACACTGTGACCATTGCAAATAAGGTGCCTTTGGAAAAAAACCATTCCCTCTCCATTTCACAGGAAAAAGGGAAGTGGCAGAGTTTTCCATCAGCTCTGGGTTGAAGAAAGAGGGGCCTGCTTAGAGAAGGTACAAGTAAACTTAGAGTTATCTAAGATTTTTTATTCTGTGATGTTCTAGAGCTGAGCAGGATAATAAAGTAGCCACTAGCTACATGTGGCTATTTGATAAACAAACATAAAATAAAATTTAAAAATTCAGTTCCTCTGTTTCACTGGCTACAGTGGGTACCATATGTGATAGTACAAATATAGGACATTTCTATCACCACAGAAGGCTGTACTGGAGAACTCTCCTCTAGAGGGTAGAACTAGGAGCAAAAGGTGGATATCTGAGAACAAGGGCAGGGTTCTGGCTCATTCAAAAAAGAAACAAAAAACAAAAACACAAAAACCCCAACAACTTTCAAAACTACCCAAACTGCCTATCAAAACGGGATCAGATTGGTTGTGAAATAGTAGTTCTCTCACCTACCTGTCTGCCGCCAACCCCCCACTCCCTGGGGCCCTTTAATGGGAAATCTAAAATTGTATACAAGTCTCATAAGCACTTCTTTTACCATCATCAATCAGCAAAGCCGTTTCTAAAATCCTCATTGTTCCGTTTCAGTGAATATTCAGTTGTATGGCATTTCAAGGAGTCACAAGCAACCCAAGAAACATGTACTTACCAACTAAATGTAAAGTTTGGATTTTGGCTCCTACAGGAATTTTCAGTTTATTTTCAGGAGGAATTGGAAATGCTCCATTACGATTACGAAACTTCCCCAAAATATGAACATGTGGCATGTATGTCCAAATAGATTCTACCAATTCCAAATGAGAAGTTTCCACACCCTACAGAATAATGCCAAAGGAAACACAAGAAAGGCTTTTAATTTAGCATCCAAAGCTTCTATTTCTGTATCATAAGATGCTAAGCATGCAGTGGAACTTAAAAGTTCGTTGTGGATGAAATTTTCATGTGACTGAACATGTTCTATCATTCTTTTAATTTAATATTTCATCCATTAGTTGATGTCAAATGTTCAACCAGGTGCACTCACCACTAAGTTCGGGCATGCCTGCAAAGCTTCCAGAACTCCTGGAATGCTAAAAGCCTCATGGCCCCGTACCCTTCGCCTCTCAAGGTATCTAGGGTGAAGGCCATATAGCTGTTCAACATCTGGCATCTTCTTCAATAGTGTCAGAAAACTGGAATCTGTGAAGCCTAAGAAGTTCACAAGTATTTAGAGCCAAGTTCATCTTTCTGTTGGTCAAAATTTATAGGCACTTGTAATTTTTATCAAAAGTTAAAACAACAACAAAAAAAGAGATTTCCTTTTTAAATTTTCATAAGGCTAACACTACAGCTGAACAAATGGTTAAACAGAAAATATTTCCCTTAGTAACAGAGGAAATGTGTCAGGAACACCACTTATTCTGAGTTGATACTTTACAGCTGAAACTTTTAATTTACTATTTTCTTTTTTGTTGTTGCTCCTGCTTTTAAGGCACATAAATCTTCAACTAAGAACAACACACTTTTAACCCAGATGACTTGGACCTACTTGACTGATGTGTGAGGACGGACAACCTTTCTGGCCACCACCCTCCTCCCCCAAAGGTACTCTCTGGTCCATAAAACCTCTAGGCTCTATAGAGGTCACAACTAAAAAAATAAGTAAGATAGGATTCCCATCTTCAGGAAGCTCACAGTTCTAACCCAAATCCCATGTCAAACTGCGTTCTCTTAGTTACCCATTTCCCAATAATTACTTTATCCTGTGTTTAACTATCATTCCCAGGACATTTTAGACAGTTCATTCTTTTGAAAAAGACAGATGCAAGTTAGCTAAGAGAGCATAAGCAATCCAAACTACGAGGATGCTGAACTGACAGAAAACTATTTATCTGAGAGGCCAGCTGTGCTCCACAGTGGGAAACAACCAGATGGGAAGAGAAAGATACAGGTTACTTCCACAGTGCAAGTTGCTGGTGCGGTAAGTAAGGAGATAAGTCTCATACTGATGATACTTTATTATCTTACTTTTTGTTTTTAATGGAGGCCACCAGAAAGCTAACTGTCTACTCACTAATGATAAATAAAAATATTAATTTTCAAGAATAAAAATGAAGTCCCAAACCATTAAGTGTTACTACAGTGTTCAAAAGTTGTTCTACTTGTACAGGGCTAGTCTAGATGCTATGGAAGCTTCAGATTCACAAAAAAATGAAGAGTAAGAAGGGACCTCAAGAGATTACCTGGTCTCTCTAATTATAATAACAGTTCTTATTATTTTCTTATACAGTAACTCTACTAAACGATTCAATGTGTTAATCATTTTACATATCTAATCTCACAACCCAATGAAAAGGTTTATCACCCTATTTAAAAATGTAGAAAATGAATGTGACCTTTGCCAATGTCCATCCTCTCTTGTTGTACATTACACGTTGCCTCTCTCCACCTTCTTTACAGAGATGGTGTGACAGTCCAAGGAGATCATATATGTAAACCAAAAAGTGCTATATAAAAACCTTATTTAGCATTATTATATAGAGAATCAGGGTATAAACTCCAGAGACCAGACCAAGGTGGCATTAGCAAAGCAGGGTTAGTAAGACCTTATTCTAGGCCATAGAGACTTTGCTTTGACTCTCTTTTATATTTGTTGCAGTGATGGGAAGTCTTGGGCTCACAGGTATTTATCACAGTCTAAAAGAAGCCAGCAATGTGCAGACAAATTCTTCTCTAATTTGATACGGGGCAGAGATTTTAATTGTAAGATTGCACCACATGGGAGCTCTGCTATCCTATCTCTTTATGTAGTGCATTAACCCCATGTCCATATTTTCTACTGGCCTAACCTCCGTTAAAGAAAATCTAATAAAAGAAATGACAGTCCTTTTCACATTGCCCTGATTTTTTCTCTCCTGCTGTCTCTGCAATATGATGAATGCTTTTCCCTTACGATAGTTTCTTTAAAGTATTTGAAGACAAATGTGCTTTGCTTCCCATCAAGCTGTGTTCTAGCCTCAAGTCTCTGCAATGTTCTTCACAAAAAGATATAGTGATAACTCCGGCCAACTGATAAGAGCTATCAGTTGACTGATGACCCTCTTGAAAGCTTATGCAGCACCCCAAACTGTACAATATCTCAGTATTTCAGAGGCAGTCTGTTCTGTTCCACACAATAGAACAGAAGAAGACAATTATCTCCTCAGCCCTTCACTTCTATTAAGGACCCCTCCCCTTTGCCCAGCACCACAGCTTCATCACATTTTCAAAATATCACGATCTGAATATTGTTGATGAAAGGTAGTTTAAAAAGATATTCAAAATTGCTAAACAACATTAACTAAAGCGGAATAATTAACAGACTGGTGTTAACTGAAAAGAAGCCTGATTAGCCCTTAATATTATTTCTCCCCTTTGAGGTGTGCTCTGCTTAACTAAAGTCATGAACTTTCTTTTCTGGTGGTCTCCTTACCTGAGGTCCATTTGTTGTGGTTAGGGTACTAACTTTGAGTTCTTCACATGCTAGGCCAATGCATTATTTGAGAAATCTCCAAGACCTAGCACAGGCCTTTTAAAAGTGCTAAAGAAATGAAAGTTCCAGAAGTGCAATTTCTGTGACCTACAACTAGAGCAGCTTTACAAAAATTGATAAATATCTGTTTAACCAGAGGGTGCATGAAAATCTGCATCATGGAAGAAAGGACACTTTGTCAAATGTGATAGACATATACTTAGCTAATCAAAGTCTCAATATGTATTTTCCAATCATATATTTGTGGAATAGACTGATGTAGTTTCTTAAGGAGTAGGAAATGAAAACAGACCACTAAAACAGTAAAGCCTCAGGCAAAACTCATTTCATCAACCTAAACTAACCTAAAAAATTTAGATAAAATCCTGCCTCCCTACCTACAAGGTGCCTAGATTGCCTATCCCAAAGTAACAAGTAGCTTTTCATGGGAACGTTATTAGTAGTTTCTAGTGGGGCTCCACTGTACATTACAGGCTAAATTTACTTACCACTCGGCATGTATTCCCACCATCGCCCTGCACAAAGATCCACTACCCTCACAACTCTCAGATATAGGGTGACTGCTTCCTTTAGCTTCCGGGAAAGACATTCCATACACATGATATCCTGCAGAGGGAGGTACCTTTGTAAGAGAAAGAAACTCATATTTACCAAGTGGGTAAGTACTTCATCTCACTGACAGGTTATTTTTTTCCTTCCTCCATTCTCCTGCCCCTCAAATAAAATAAGACTGTAGTAATATTCACCGAGTTTTAAGATTAACATGCATGCATACCTTTTTACTAAAAAAAAAAAAAAAAAAAAAACAAACAAAAAAAAAAAACAATCAGCAAATACTCAAGCATCCAAATAAAGTGTGGAGCTCCCTCCACAGAGCATTTGATAAATCCTGCCTTTTTCCTTTTGATTTTAAGGACAAAGAAAATCTCAAAAAAAAAAAAAAAAAAAAAGGAAGGATAAAAAAAATCTCAGTACATTTCAAGGTATAGTGATAAGGGAATGTACAAAAGATCAGAGAACTGATCAATTTGAACAAATATGTATACTAAGTTTATAGTGTACATTTTCCCCTAGATCTTTTACCTTTTAATCACATACTCTAATAAAAGTATTGCATAAGCATTAAGTGAAAAACACTCATCTGAATTACAATTTCCTTTTTTCCGACCTCCCCTGTTATCTCTTCCTTCATGAAGCTTTTCAACTAACCTC
Source organism: Phocoena phocoena (assembly GCF_963924675.1). Classification (NCBI taxonomy): domain Eukaryota; kingdom Metazoa; phylum Chordata; class Mammalia; order Artiodactyla; family Phocoenidae; genus Phocoena; species Phocoena phocoena. The sequence goes on along the minus strand of NC_089221.1, from coordinate 125,405,363 downwards.
TACTTTTGTTCTGTTTCCAGTAATACCAATATATATATCTCTCTCTCAACAGACCTAGGTTAATTTTTTTTAAAAAAAGGCAAAAGCTACCCTTTATTGAGCTGGTATTGTGTCACAGACACTGTACTACAGTCACTGTTTCACAACTTTTACAAGCTAGGTTCTTTTCCTGTTTGCAACACAGCCCTCCCCCAATCCTTTTTCTTCCCTTCTCTGTTCTGCTGTGTTCCCCACCCCTCTGGCTATGAGGTGACTTTGGCCAACAGAAGGCAGGGCAAAGGCTTTCTGCTATTGCTAGTCCCCTAGCTGAATGAATCTTTAGCATCTCTTCCTCGTTCCCTTAACCCTACCTACACCTCTCTGAATGATCCCTTCATTAAGTTATCTTCAAATTCCAGCTGAGGGTATCTTGTTTCCTGATACAACTCTCATTGATATAGTAGGTGCTATTGTTACTCCACTTTACAAGTGGTGAAATTGGCTCAGAAAAGTTAACCAGAAAAAAGTCAACAGCTAAATAATTTGAGAGAGGAAGAGCAAGGATGTCAACGGTTGGGTCTATTTCCTAAAAATTAAGCTAATTCTAAAGGAAAGTCCAGGTATACCTGCTGAATATTTCTCTGCTCTATTTTTTTCTACCTCTGGCCCCTCTGTATTCTCCTTTATAACTATTTAAATAAAGAGAATAAAATAAAGTCAAATTCTCTACCAAAAAAGCATTATTGCCAACTTAATTTACAGTTTCCATAACTTAGATATGAGGATACTTTTCAGAAACTATATAACTATACACTTTATAAACAATGAAAAACCGAATGTTTTCTAAATCAAGTTTTGCCACTAAAACTTTTTTCCACAAATCACTGATTTTTATCCAAAGTATTTGCCTGAGTTAATATTATACTCCCTTGAAATACAAACATCAGTAATCTTATGGAGATTATCTTATATTTGCCCTCAGAAAAAGAATGTATTTTTACTCCACAGATACATAGTCAAAAAGCTGGAGTTCAAAAGGCAGATCAAACATATTTTAGAAAAGATGTGTTTAACATGGCAGGTACAGCAAAGATTAAGTTTCTTTTAAGGAAGCCATGGTTTTTCTTGTTTCATGAAAACATGCTAAATGGTTATTACAGGACTACAAAATGAGTCCTCAGATAAAAACTTTAGAAGCCTAAAAATAAATGTTTATTTTTAGAATACCATATTCAAGTACTCAGCTTAGTTCACAGTTCTCCTTACATTCTGCCAATTTGCTGCATGTTTTTTTCATTATAACCAGGGTAACATCCTTCTATTTGATTCCACTCCTTCTACTGTTATATTCTGTTTGAACTGCAAAATCGAATCCACTCTCAATTTAAAATATGATCAAATTTGTTCATAATATGCCCTACCATTAGTCAACAAACATCTAACACACATCCCTAGAAACAATTTTACCTATGCTTTCCTCTAGTATTTTAATAGCTTCATTGTTTAATTCACTGATACATTTAGAATATAGTTGTCAGATATGAGAGAGAGAACATGCTTTTATTATTTTCTTCAAATGTTTTTCGGTTGTGACATCATCACTGAATAATCCACTCAGCTTTTCCTCACTGATGTGAATACCAAGTTTATCATAAACTAGATCCCCACGTATATTTGCATCTACATATGGAGCCTATATATGGAGTTTGTTTTACCCAACTGTCTGGCTATCTTCTCCCATACCAAATCTTTAATTATTGTGTATTTTAGAATACATTTGAACATCTAGTAGGGTTAGACTCTTTTTCTGAAAAATTTTGGCTACAGAATTTTTCCTGCCAGATGAACTTTAGTATTATCCTGTTATGTTAAAAAAAAAAGTCTATTAGTTTAATTGGGCCTTCTATTCCCAGATAGAACTGAACAAAAACTATACTGTGTCACATAATAACAAACTGCAGAAGATAAAGACTAATACAAATTTATACTGGAAAAGAAAAATAAAGTGCCCATAGTTCCCTAAAATAACTCTGCTATCACGATTTTAAAACTTCTTAATCTGCAAATATTCAATAATTTTTTAAAAATTCAAAACTTTTCTAGGAACTTCAAATATGGAAATCTCCCCTAGGTAAATAATGGAAAATTATTTACCTAATTTTGGAAAATTAGGTAAATAAAATAATGGAAATAATGGAAAATTCAGATGCTTAAATTAGTTGCATTATATATGAGAAAAATTAGAAACAACAGAGACGAAAGAATACAAGCAAAGGTAATTATCATTCATAGTCAGTGGAATAGAAAGCAGTGACTGGGCTTCCCTGGTGGCGCAGTGGTTGAGAGTCCGCCTGCTAATGCAGGTGACACGGGTTTGTGCCCCGGTTCAGGAAGATCCCACATGCCGCGGAGCGGCTAGGTCTGTGAGCCATGGCCGCTGAGCCTGCGCGTCCGGAGCCTGTGCTCCGCAACAGGAGAGGCCACAACAGTGAGAGGCCCGCATACCACACACAAAAAAAAGAAAGCAGTGACTAAAATGATAATTATGAAGACTATGCAGCAATATGAAAAAAGGCAAACACAATATAACCATTAACACCAAGTGTTTATGCCATGCAGTGTATTGAGTGCTTTAAAAGCATTATCTCATTGAATCCTTATAATAACATCTTTATATCTATCACTGGTCCAGAGATAGTAAATGAGAGACTCAGGATCAAACTCTGGTCTCTCATTCCAGAGACAAAGTATATTAGGATGTGTTTATTTGAGTGGATAATGAAAGAAGAGAGCAGGAGAAACTATAATGAAGGGGTTTCATTGGTTGTTTTTTTGGTTTTGTCTCTGGTTTCTTTAACAATTGTTATAATACAGTTTAGATAAAAATATAATTTTAGGGCTTCCCTGGTGGCGCAGTGGTTGAGAGTCCGCCTGCCGATGCAGGGGACACGGGTTCGTGCCCCGGTCCGGGAAGATCCCACATGCCGCAGAGCGGCTGGGCCCGTGAGCCATGGCCGCTGAGTCTGCGCGTCCGGAGCCTGTGCTCCGCAACGGGAGAGGCCACAACAGTGAGAGACCCGCATACCGCAATATATATATATATATATATATATATATATATATATATATATATAGTTTTAAAAAAGGATTTTGAAAAAAATTTACCTCAAAACAACTTTAATGTGTACACTGCATATACCAATGATGGGTATTATTTCACAAAACTTTTTTCATTTCCTTTCGTTTATGTGCACACAGAGCAAAAGTGTTTCTCACTGTGGACTGTAATCCAAAAGTCAGAAACACTGCTTTATATCATACACACAAGGTACTGTAATAATAAAAGTCAACAAATCTATCAGTCAGTAAGAATTCCAAGAAGCCTGGAATGTTAACACAGTCTAGATAATGGCTGCCCAATAAAACTTTCTCCAATAAAGGAAATATTCTCTATCTTCACTGTCTGTACTCTCCTATACTGTAGCCACTAGCCATACTGGATTTTTAATTTAATTTAATTTAAATGCCACATGTGGCTAGTGACTACCATATTGGACAGCATAGCTCTAGCATTTGCTCCTACTTATACTATACATTCCATGTAGGTGAAAATCAACCAAACAAAATCTTACCTAAAAATATGGCAAAGCACTTCATGTGAAAGTTGATTCATATAGTCCTTTGTTTCATCTGATATTGTTTCTTCAGGAATATCATTGTTCATGAGACACGTTTTAACACTTTTCTTTCGTGGACCCATTGCTGCGTTATCTCCAGTATCAAAGAGCAAATCTCTCCTTTTGGTTACTTGAGTTCAAAGACCTGAAAGCAAGCAGTGATTAGAGTAGACTAAAACACACCAAACCCAGATGCAGAAATTATCTTGGTAAAACAATGTTTATTTTAGAATACAGACACACAAAGGTAGTGCTATTACAATGGTACAGACTACATTCAAATTAATAAAAATACTACACGAAAAGGCACAGAACATCTTTTTTCTGAACAGCAGTAGAGATAAAAATGAATTACTTAGAATGAGCAAAAATCCAAGGAATCAGGAGTCCTGGATTCTATTCGTACTCTGTTGCTTCCTAGCTAATTCACTCAATTTCTCCAAGCATCAAATTCCTCATATGTAAGATAAGATTAAACTAGACAAACAAAACCCTTTCCAACTCCAGGAGCTTGTGATTCTAGGACTGCCCCAACACAGCAGAAAGGAGAAGACTCTTGGATTCTAGTCCTGGATCTGCCACAAACTACTTCTATGAACTTGAATCACCTTTTAAATTCTTCCTTCTCCCACCTATAAAGTGAGGGGATCAGATTTCACTGGTGGGTCACATATCCCTTTATGAATTTGATTAAAAAAAAAACTATTAACCTTCTCCACAAAAAGCAATAACCAAAAAAACTACTTAATTTTACATGCAATTTCAGAGGAAGAATAAAACAACCCTTCTCCCTCTCCCTCTCCCATTAAGTATTAAGGAGCAGAGGTTAATTCACTTATGTATCAGATGTATGTTTTGTTTGTTTTTAAAATAAGCTTTAGTGAGGGAGGAAGAAGAGAAAGGAAGAGGAACGGAGTGGGGGAAATAACATAAAAGTCAGATGAGCGAACTTCTGCCCAGAGGTTTGTTTTATTTTGCAGATCAGGTTAAGAGGGAACTATGTGAAAACAGTGTCCTTTAAACAGCATTATCAATTATCTCTGGTAAAATTCGGAAAACTTATCTGGATTCAAAGTGAGAGAACTGTAGAGTTCAGAGCTTAATCATGCTACAGTGATGCAAAGAATTGCTGTCGCAAATCTGTCAATCTCTGGATTAAACAGTGTTTGCTCCCTTTTATGCACCAATGCTTTTTCTTTATTATAATCTGTTACTATCAAAAGTTTCTAAAGTGGACCCCATGTTTCCATTTTCTTACAGAGTTGCAATAAAAGTGTAATCTTTTCTTGATGACCTGAGGTTATCATTTGAATATACATTATATTCTGCAATATAGTCTCAAGGACTCCTGAACTATATGGAGTTTCTGGGGTTCCTTTGCTTCAGCAGCATATGGGAGCAAACTACAAGGCTAAGTGAATTCTTTTATTTCGTGTGTGTGTGTGTGTGTGTGTGTGTGTGTGTGTGTGTTTTCCGGTCTCTTCTTCCCTCACTGAAAGGTTATGCACTGTGACTTCTGACAGGTGTCAGCATGTTTGCTTCTCCCTGCACTCCACCCAAACACACACACACACACCTCTAATTTGCTGCTTCTAATCAGCTATGGCCTGGGAAACCAAAGAAGTAAGTTTTTAGAATTGTGTGTGGATTAATATCAACAGGCAGTTAGTAGTATGGACTTAAGAAATTCTGCAAAGAGTAGGTACATGAGCTACAGTTCACTGAATTTGTTTTTAAAGAAATTTAATACACATGATCAAACAGAAACCAAATCAGCCTACAAGAAATCCTAGTTTGTAGAGGATAAAATCTTTCCAACCTGACCAAGCCACCTTTCCAATCTCATCTTTCACTTCTTATCACTTGCTCACTCCAGCCACACCAGTATCCCAGTTCATCCATTTGTTTAACATTCATCTTTTATTCCTAGTAAGCTATTAAATCTAATGTCCTTCCCTTCCTTTTTTTTTTTTTTTTTGGCCTGGAAAACCACTATTCTGCCTTCAAAATCTAGTTAAACGTTAAGTCCTCTGAAAAAACGTCTCCTACTAAACTCCTCTTCTGAGCTCCCTGTGAGACTTAACTAACATTAGCTTCTCCCATAGCAACTTGGATAGTATTATATTGATCATGTCTCTGCCAGGAAAAGGAAGAGAATCTCAATCTCCTGCCACTGGGTGATAACAAATCACACATGTCTGATGTGTGAATATCCATCAGTCTTTCCATTATTCCATATGCGCCCAGTAGCTGCAAGGCTGCTAAGAACCATTTCACGCTCCTATTTTTGCCACCACAGCACTCAGTGATCTCAGAAACAAGCCTGTAACCCTGGCAAAAATGCAATCATACTTTACACATAACAATTAGCTACACTGAGGCATTCAAATACGTTGACAAGGCTATAAACCAGTACAGACCAATCCAACCATGGATTAATTCTCCAGCTATGTTATTTAGCACATGCTTCACCTTTTACACCCTCACCTTTGACAACTCTAACTGTTCAAGGATACCACGTTCTTGATTTCATCCTCTAAGTAAAAATCTTTCTTGGCCCTTCCCCCTTCTTTTCCTTCAGCAAATCCACACCACTTAATAATTTCCACCCTCATCTTATGATTCCACCTTTTATTGCTTCTTATTTTGCAATACTGTGGTTTTGGGTGAATCAGATTTAGCAGCTCCAGTGCACAACATACACTTGAAATTTTAAACCAACAGATTGCACCTTAAATGTCACTGAGTTTATATAAGGTTCCCTTGTTTAGAACTTACAAAAATATTTACTCACAGATATGACATTATACAACATTATAGAGAGGTTAGGTTAAGTCTCCAGCAAGCCCACAAAGATCTATTTAACCTACTATGCATTAACACTACTACCAAAGGGCCTAAATTAAGAGGACTACAACAAAAATTTAGGTGAAATTGTAACATAGTTCCCATATCACATCTAGAATTGAAAACTTGGTCATAGAGCTACTTATTTGGCAGCAGGTGGAGTAGTGACTCCCCTGCTACAAGGCTTCGGTGGGAAAGGGACTTGTGGAGATGAACATTGGGGTAAAGGATAAGACCGCCATCTTCCATCTAGGGGCTTTAACAGTTCAGGACCCATGGCTGGAGGAAATTCCTCAGTCCTCTCCAGTCCAAGTAGGTGCCCCTGGCAATATTAAGGAGATAAAAGGCTCATTCAAGGACTCAATTATTTGCCCTCACCACCATTCAAACTCTACTTAAAAAAAACAAACAACAACAAAAAAACCCCACACGACTGTTTCAACTAAAGCTGGCTTCATCATCACTTAAGTGAAATACATGACTGGACTAGGCTGAGAGCATTTCATCCCAGGCACTGAGTACAGAGGCCTGGTATCCCTGTTTGAAAACAAAACACCATGAAAGACGGAGACCTAGTGATGACGGAGTCTCTCTTATACGTGCATGTTCTCCCTCAATTGCTTGTCTTTTAGTGGGATGAGGGATAAAAGCAGGTAAGAATAGAAAACTGCCATGACTGGTCTTCTGTGTCTTGGTTTCTTCCTACCCCTATCTCTAAAATATCACCACTCACCACTTGAGAAACTCAATAAGGTAGAGAAGGTCCAAAGCAGCAGCAAGTTGAAAGAGGAAAAGAGGGAAATTCCAGTTATCAACAGTAGATAAAGATGACACATAGGAACGGGCCTAGCAGAGGAGTTATGGAGGGTAAGGGAGAGGTGAGTATAAATAACAAGTGGGTATAAATATGCAGAGACTATATTTTGCAGCACTAGGTGTCATTTTTTAGGGTCAGCAAGTCCTGGAGGCTGAGATTCTAAACCTCAAAGAAATATCATTTTGAATCCCAGAAAGTTAAAAGGTGAAGAGTCCTTCACAGACTTAAAGGGTCACACAGTTCTTAATTTTTTGTGGGTCACAAACCCATCTGAGACTATGATGAAAGCTGTACATCCCCCCAAGACAAAAACAAAACACATCCAGACTCATATATAATTTCAGGGGCTTCACAGAGACATGGAAGCTCATCCAGAGGACCCTATCCAAGGCTGGTCCCTCAATTTTTAGATGGACAAACAGAACCAGAGGGTATATGTCACTTGCCAAGGGCATATATTAAGTGTCAGAGTTCAGGCTGGGATTCAGATTTCTCAGCCTACACTATACAACCTGTCATCAGGTCAATCCTTTGCACCTCGGCTGGCTGCCTACATTCCAGAGCTATGCCCCAGTGCTTGGAGATCCACTTCTCGATGCTCTGATAGAACTGCTGCTGACCACACCCTCCTTCACAAATTAGAGCTTGTGGTCCATCTAATTTGGCTCACACACAGTAGCCTACAGCAGCCCTGGGTCTCCTACAGTCATCCTGTGGCTGGCTGTTTAGCAGACCTTAGCCACAGGAAGCATCACTTTTGTCCTAGTGGCCCAAGTATGTTCTAAGTAGTAAGCCTGAATTGTTTTTGAGCATTCTTTAAACTTGAGAAACCCAACAAGGTAAGGAAGGTCCTTCTCATTAACACGTAGGTGTGCTCCTCTCCTTGCAACCTGCCAGTTCAAATCTCCTCCTATCCCAAACTAGACTACACTAACCTCTACTAAGTTAATTCATTCTGGTTGCTCCCAGATTTATCCCTATCTTTTAAACCTGAACCCTCCAGGCTACTTCAACCTCTTGTTGAGGAGCACCAACATTTCCTTGCTTGCAAAAATCATTTTCCTTTTTATTCTCTACTTTCATTATAGAGGTTTTAACATGTATTGTACACAATTCTGACAATTGTTGATACCTATAAAAGTCCTATATAAACCTACTCTTTTACTCCCTAAACGCACAACTTAGAAATCTTCTTACACCTGTTCCATCTTGTCAACATCCTCTTTCATCCCTGTCTTATTCTACTAATTACTCTCTTACTCAGATCACACTGGACCCTCCACGGTACGTGTTTATCTCTTACTAACATACTTTATAGGGCAGTAATAAACCGACTTACCTTACAACTAATGAGAAAACTTAGGGACCTCTTCTTTTATGAAACTTTCACAATGCTGAATCAATTTCACCATTCTGTATCTAATTAATAGTAATTTTTTAAAAAGGAGTTTCTCCAGAGAATTGTTATTTTCTATCTATTCATCAGTCCATCCAACCAACCCCTCACTCGACTACTTTTTTATTGCCTATTAGGTGCTAGGTGGTGACAAAGTCTTTCCTCCCATGAAGCTTACAGTCTCAGAGTGGAGACAGATTCTACCAACAGTTTCTGACAACTCAGCCACTTCAATTACTATAACTTAAATTCCCCTTCATTAACCTCACCAAAAATCTCTCTCTCCCATTTAAAACTTCCCAATGTCTTCAATATTCCTATCTGGTCAAGGGCTCCCCTGCCCTTCAGGTTTCTAACACCCTTCTTCAGTTTCTATTGGCTTCAGCTTGCTGATATCAATGTAATATTACATGTCAATTTGACACCATTCCTTATCATAGATCTTCTATGTCTACTTCCTAGAACAGCCTCTCTTGCCTAAAGAAATGCCGCACCACATCCACCAAGCTGGTCAGATAAAAAACAAAGAAAACAGAATTATAGTACTGAAAATGTCCAGGAGTCATCCAGTCCAATCTTTCATTTTCCAAGATAAGGAAAGTAAGAACCAGAGAGGTAAGCTGCCTTGCCCAAAGTCACAGACCCAGAAAGTATCAATACCAGTGCTGAAACAAGGATCCATGTCTTAAACTCTAGTTCAAGTTCAATTTTATTTCACTATGTCACTTTTCCTTACTGTAATTTAGCTTTTCCTTCTTCTCCCATTGTGTATCTTTTTTTAACTAAAGTGTGTACTTCCAGGCACACAGTCATTTAAACAAACACACAAGTCTATATTCTTTACCCAAAGAGGACATAAGAATCACAGCATCACAAATTTTAAAGAGAAAGAACCTTAGTGATAACCTAGACCAGTAATTGTCAAAAAAAGTTAAAAATTACAAGCACAGATTTTTCAATCTATATGGCTACATAATATGTACTCTCCACACCTCACCTCTTCCTTCCCCCAGAAAATCATGGCTTTATGGAGGCATTATTTTATTCTTCATTCGTGCAGACTATGGGAAAGGGGATTAAGAACCTGTGACCTAATCTAACTTATTCGTTTGTCAGATGAGAAATCTGCAGTCCAGAAATAGGAAGGTAAACCAGCAATTTAATAGCAGTTTTAAGATAAAAACAAAGGTTTCCTATGTTTCACATTTGCGTGTTTTACACTGCTGGTATAGGTTTCTAAAACAAAGTCTTCAGGACAGAGCTTTCCACTACACAGGAAACACAGGAACCTTACGAAGTGCCAGTTGCCCTTGGCCGATTTGGCGTCTGGAAAGAAACATGGTAGACACCTCTGATAAGTCATATCCTGGCTACACAAAATGCAGGGAAGAGATGCTTTTCTGGCCTGTCTCTAAGGTAAGATTCCTTGAAAGGGAGTTGAGAACCTGATTTTAGAGCTAGGAGGGGGATCAGAAGCATCCAACACCTTCGTTTTACAGATACGTAAACCGTGGCACAGAGAGGGTAACGGACCTGGGCAAGGTCAGAGAGTGAGTCGGTGGACGAGGTAAGTCTAGAACTCCGGGCTCCCGATCCCTTAGCTGGCCGCCTCTCAAAGATGTATTCACTGCGTCCTGCTCAGAACATCTCCTCAGTAAGCTGACTACAGTCCTTAACACACCGGCTTAAACACTGACTTAACGTTAAAATCGTGGAACTTCTGACGCCCAGAGTGGGATGGGGTCCCAGAAGTTGGCCAGGCCAAAAGTCCCCATTTTGTTGAGAAAATCAAGACTCAGGGAGGGTTCTGTATCCTGGGATCTTGGACCAGATTCAGGCAAGGTGGCAAACCCTGTCACCAGGGCCTAGAAGGCCAAGAACCACAAACCCAATCCCGGCTCTTCGGGGAGCTCTAGGCCCGAAAGGGGCCGAAGACCAAGAGCCCGAGCGGTTGGGGGCCGCAGAGCCCCATCCTGCCGCCTCCACCCGCCGCACGCACCCCGGGCTCTGCAGTCCGCCGCCCGCCCCCGGCCCACCCGGCCGCCGCCTCACCTACGCCAGCCCTCCGTTTGTTGTAGTGGTGGAGGGAGGGAGAAACGCAACATACACTTCCCGCGGCCCCCACCGCCGGGGCGCTTCCGCTTCCGCCGCCCCTCGGGCACTTCCGGAGTGTTGGTATCCCGGGCTAGGCCCGCTCCCCATGCCCATGCTGGGTGTGGGGTGCGGGTGTCCAGTCCCGGCAGCCATGTTAAGCGTGGCGTTTCGGAGCGCGCTGGGGGCGCGTCCTTCATTCACGTGACAGCGGCGCCACGCCCAAAGCGTCTAGCGTCGGACGCCGGTTAAATGGTCGTGATTCTGTGGTTTTTTTGTTGGCTTTGGGTGAGCTTTCAGTCTTCGCATTTCTCTTTTGTAAAGTAGCGAGCTAGGTTCCAGTAGCGATATTTCCAGAATTCGTTCACCTGAAAACAGAAAATCTTTTTTTTTGGGGGGGGTGGGGCAGTTAAAGATGTCAATGTTAAATAAGCCCTTCCCTACTTTTGGGGCATTGTCTCTACACGTAATTTACAATATTTTATAGTTTCCAAGGGGTTTTCACGTCATTGTCTCATTGAAAACTCCCTGACACCGTGACGTATGGGCAGGAGTCAGTTTAACCCGTTTTTCTTTTTTTTTCCTTATAAAAATTATCTTCAGAGAGGATATGGACTGAAAAAAAATGCACAACCTGGAAGTTGAGAATTATGTTTTATTCAGCGCACTTGCTGAGGACTTGAGCCCGGGAGACAGCCTCTCAGATATCTCCGACGGACTGTTCTGAAGAGGTAAGGAAGGAACCAAGATATATAGGAGATTTTGCAAAAGAAAACAAAACGCAAAACAAAAACAGGTAGTCGAACATGAAAATATTACTGCTGATTAAAGAAAAAACAGACATGTCAAATTAGTGACTTTAGCTCTTTTTTATGTATGAGAAGATGTGAGAATCTGGGCTTATTGAAATCATTCCTTTGATATGTACCGTAAGCGTCTAGGGTCTGTAATCCTGTTTTTCTCCATCCTCACTCCCCTTAGGGTGCACCTTCAGGGACAGCTGCAGTGATTGATGGCTTGACGGCCACACCATTCTTTGCTAACTGAAATGGCAGGCAGCATTCGATGTCTACATAGGTAATTTCTCAGTGTCACACAGCTAGACAGAAACCCAGATTTTTACCCTCCAAATCCCGAGTTCTTGCCCCTAAGTACAGGTAACCCTTGAATATCTCTGGGATTAGGGGCCAAAAATTCATTTATAACTTTACAGTAGGTCCTCCGTATTGCAGTCCACATCTGCAGGTTCAACCAACCATAGAGTACTCACTCTGTGACCTTGAGATGTCAGCTCTAAGCCTTGGGTTTGTTAGGTAAAAATGGACATAATTGTGGTACCTGCATAGCAAACCACTGCAGAATTTAGTGGCTAACACAAATAATTTGTTAGGATTCTGTGAGTTGACTGGGCTCAGCTGGGCAGTTCTAGATTGGGGTTTCATGCATTTGAAGTTCGATGTCAGCTGAGACTTTAGTTAACTTTGGGCTCCAATGGAAATTATATTGTAGGCACTTTAAGGTGTAAGCCCTCTAGGCGCTTAGCTAGAACTGTCCACCAGAGTGCCTACACATGGTCTTCTCCCTCTGGTTTGGATCTCTCAGGGCAAATCGCTGGGTTCTGATAGGGAACACTCGGAAATAGAGCAGAAAGTGAGCTGTTCCAAGCCATACAGGAGGAAGCTCAAGGACAGGACTTCATATGATCTAGCCTTGGGAGTAGAAGTTACTTCTGTCACATTTTGTTGATCAAAGAATCTCCCCAGATTCAAGGGGAGATAGGGAAGATTCCTCCTCTTAATTGAACGAGTAGCAAAGAATTTATGGCCATCTTTAATTTACCACGCTTTACCACGCTTTAGTTTACCTCATTTGTTTGTTTTTAACTGTTTGTTGTTGGAGGGATGTATGTAGACTTTATTAGCACATGCATCAAAAAGGAAGGCTGGTAGCCCCACCAGTACAGTCTTGAGTCTGTACATGAATGATTCTTTACATGATTTCTTTTTAATTGTGGTAAAATACACATAACACAGTTTACCATTTTAACCAATTTTATGTGCACAGTGGCATTAAGTACCTCATTGGCATTAAGAATATTTACATTGTTGTGCAACTGCCCTGCCATCCACCTCCAGAATTTTTTCATCCCCCCTAATTGAAACTCTATGCCTGCTAAGTAACAACCCCCACCTGCCCACCACAGCCCCTGGCAACCACCGTTCTACTCCCTGTACCTCATATAAGTGGACTCGTACAATATTTGTCCCTGTTTGTTTGGGTTTTTTCACTTAGCGTAATGTTTTTAAGGTTCATCCATGCTGTAGCATGTGTCAGGCTTTTCTTTTTAAGGCTGAATAATATTGCATTGTATGCATGTATTTATATTTTGTTCGTTCATCCATCAGTGGACATTTGGGTTGCTTCCCAAACGTCTGTTGTGAATAGACATTTGTGAATAATGCTTCAGGTAATATTAGTGTGCAGATATCTCTTCTAGATCCAGCTTTCCATTCTTTTGGATATATACCCCAAAGTGGGATTGCTAGATCATATGGTAATTCTTAATTTTTCCATAGCAGTTGCACCATTTTACAATCTCACCAACAGTGCAAGGGTTCCAATTTCTCCACCACCTTTCTCTCATTTGTGTTTTGTGAGGTAATATTCGTAATCCACTTAAAGAGTGCCTGGCACATAGCAAATATTCCGCAAAGGTTAGCAGTTACTGTTTGATTCTTCAGAAGCCTCTTTTTCTTCCTTCTTCTCAGCAGTGTTTGAAGTTGCAAGGGCTGAATTCTTAGGATGTGATATTCTTAGCATGAAGTTCACTTTCAAAAGCATCATAAATTTTCCCAAGTTACATAAGGAAATGCTGTGAAAGGATGTTGTACGTAGGTATGTGCATAGGGAATCGAAGCTTCAAAACCAAACACAAGGTGGTAGATTAGGCATGCACACACAAAAGGAAAAAAGAAAAGAAAAAGCTGCATAGGAGGCTTTTATAAACATGAGGTCGGAGTGAGCATAAAGGAACAAGGCCCTTGTTTATCATTTTAATTTGGACCATACTGTTCAAGATCAAGGTTATATCCCAAGAAAGTGAAAAGATTTAGAATGAAACTTCAGAAACTCAAAAAGCTTTCTTTTAAATAATTACCCTTGGTACTTTCCTGGAGGTCGAATGGTTATGACTCTGTGCTTCCACTGCAGGGGGCACGGGTTCCATCCCTGGTCAGAGAACCAAGATCCCGCGTGCTGCATGGTGTAGCAGAAAAAAATAACAAATAAATAAATAGCCTTACTGTGTTTTCCCTGTCACTGCATCTAGTGCTGATCTTTTAGCCTAATCTCTAGAGGTGTGAGAGTAAATAAGTTATTTTTTTAGAAAAAAGTTGTTTGAAATGCCAAGAGCTATTTACCATCAGCCAACGTTTACTAAGAGACTACATGGGACCTGGGAATATGTTAGACAGGGCTGCAGAGATGACTAGGAAACAGTCTCTGCTCCTAGGCAATCTGGGAGACATCATCTACAAGAACACTTGAGTGAAATTTGGGAAATCCTGGCACAGTGGAATGTCAGGATGCCCAAGCAGCACAGAAGACGCTGAGTGAGTCCAGGCTCTATGCAGCTACACTTGAAATAGTAATTACAGACACCCTCTTCAGCTCACTTCTCCTTCCCCCATGAGCTTCTCTGTCACTCCTTCTTAGTTGTGTCTCTGTATCATCATCCTGGCTCTAGTGTCTCTCTTGCAAATTCGTATTGTTTTGTATTTTTTTAATCACAATGTCTCTCTACCAACCCTTTTAAATACATGATTATATTTAATCCCTATGAACTCTGTAAGTATTGCTTGCCCCATCTTACAGGTAATGTAACTCAGGTTCAGAGAGGTTAAGTATTTTGCTAAAGCTCACACAGCCAGTAAATAAAGATAATCATTGTGAAATTATCCCTGTCTTACTTCAAAACCCATATTCCTCCTGTGCAATCTTGTAATTTTGCCTCCAAATAACAATCTGATTAATCTTCCTAAAGCACACTGGGTAATGTGTCAATGGCTCATTTTTTCTTCAACTTTAAACCTTGAAGTATACATTTGTAACTTGTTAATCAGACTTCCAAGGCCCAGTATTCATTGGTTGCAGCCTACCATTTCAATCTCATTTTGCTTCACAAACATCATGTCCTATGTGCACACAGGACTCACTGTTTCCCCTCACATACCCTATGACTCTCCTGACCTTGACTAAATGAGCAAGATGCCCCCCCTATAAGTAGAAGGTGAATCAACCTCATCAGGCTGTTACAAGGAAAGAAATGGAAAGTGCTGGTGAGCTGGGCCCAGCTAGGTGAGCCCAATACTGAGATGGAAACTGATCTCCCTTAAATTCCAAAAGTAGCAGGTAGAAAGCAGTTGTAGTTTTCAAAAGCTGGTTGCATTTTGAGCCTGACATGGTTCATTCATTCATTCAACAAATATTTTGGGGGTGAGGCATTGGACTAGGTGCAAGGGAACAATGATGATAAGTGGATATGTTTCTACCTGCAGTTTGCTAAAGGGAGACAATCAAATAAACATCCAGGTGAGTCAGTTTCTCAAACATAAATGGGGTGGGCACACAGTTAAGTTTAGTTGAAAGAAGGGATTAAGGAAAGGATAAATACACTCAGTTTTTGCTTTTAAGCACTTCAGTTGTTTAACAAAAAACCTTCACAAGTAAATGTTACAGGTCTATTCAATTAAACATAAATATGGCAAATGACAACTTTTCAAAATGCCAATAACATTTACAGTCTTAATAAAATTTTTATTCTCTTACAATTCTAAATTTAAATCAATAATTAAAATTTTCAAGTTGGAATCATAAGATTCATCCATCATATTCTTTACTATGCTATATTTTCTTAAAATATAAATATTTTAAATTACAATTATTTGTAGACTGTTTCTTAACCCAAACTACAATATAGATGTGATTTACTCCTCATTTCTGTGCTTACGTTTAATCTTTTGGAGGTTATAAGACACTTACTTAAAAAATTCAATTCCCTGTACTGGGGGATTGCAGTTGCATATTGATGGGGGGGGTGGCTAAGCCCCATGATTTCCCTTTCCCACCCCCAACCCTTTTCCTTTTGGCTCTTGAACTATGAGAACACCTGCCTGGGGGTGGTAGCAGCCATTATATCATCATTTAGATGGAGTCTGTATGGGAGATGATGAAACCAGCATGTAATGAAATTCATAGACTAAAAGAGGGCAGAGGTGGAGAGTAAGACTCCTGGCATTGCTTAAGTCTGGGGATACTGCGGTGCTTGAATTAAGACCCACCCTGGATCCTCCTAATCACATGAACCCACACAATTCTTGTTTGACCTAAGTTTCAGTTAGATTTCATCACTCTTAACCAGAATAGTCCTAATATATTTCCTATGCTACGTTAGCCATTAATCTCCTCTATTATCCCAGATGTTCAGAAAACGTTTGTTACGCCAAATAGCCTTGAAAGTGCTTGAGGAATGAAGGAAGATGGGGAGAGTCTAACCTGCACCAAAGTGGTGGAGAATGAGGTGTCAGTATTAAAAGGTGAAATGAGGGGCTGATGGAGAACTCTGCAAAATTAGGGATACGGAGCAAGAAGTAACCATGAGAACGTAAATGCCCTGCGGTCCTCTGAATTTGGGAGGACACCAGACTGCCCATGGTTTGTGGGCCAGGATGTCAAATGATTTTGTATGTGTACGAAAGTGTATTTTCCAGAAGCTTTAGCTCTCTGGGTGACATTTCCTTGCCTTCTACCGAGATAGTAAAGTGTTTCAGCTCCTGGGAGTACCATAACTTATTATGATACAAATAGACTAAATAGTTAAGTGTGGTAGAGGCAGAAAAATAGCAGGGGATTGAGCTCTGGGCAGGCCTGAGGACAGCCTCAGATTCAGAGGAGGGAAAAATGGCATCCAGAAAGGGTAGTGTCAATGCATGTTGTTTTTGCTTGACTTCTTTCATTTCTCCTGGCAGTAGTGCCTCAATATTCCTTTGGGGAACAGTTCTTTATCCTCTTCTAGTCCACGTAGCAGGGCTGTCTCACCCCTGGCTCCTGCAATGCCTTGTAAATCAGTCCATTTCAATTTCAGTAATAGTTAAGCATGCTTGTAGCACTGAAGACTGATTCAGCAGTCTTATCCCAACTAGTCTAATAAGCATCAAATCTTTTGTTTTGAGAAAGGAAAGCTCTCTTCTACTGAAGTTGTATCTCTAGAACTGCCAGTGTCTACCACTGCAGTGGGAACGGGATGGGGTGGTCAAAGCCTGAGAATGAAGACAACCTCGAGGAGAGCATGGATGGATCCAAAACATGGAGAGAGAAAGATTCTGGCAACATTTTTTGAGACTCCGTATCTAGCCATGCCTGAATTCAGAGATTCCTCTGGACTTTTCAAGTACAGGTGCCATGGAAATCCTCCCTGCCTCCCCCACTTCGCTTCATATCCCCCCACCCCCCTTTTTAAAAATTCAGTCACTGAGTTGGATTTTCTTTTGGGTGTTATTCTTCCAAAGTTCAATATGCTACATGTAGTTTCCCCACTAGAGGGTGTAGCTCACTCACTGTACCAGGAGCAAGCCTTCAGAGAGGTAATCCGGCAGGCAGGCATTTGTTGTTAGACCTGTTGGGACGGTGCAGGGTCCCAGCCACAGAGGTCGCATTGCTGATAGGGCCCTTGTCTTAGAAGACCTGGGAGAGCAGTCATGTTACCAAGTCCAAGCTCATACTGCTCACTGCATGACAGGCCAAAAAATCAAGAGACGAGGTATTGGGGCAAGGAATAGCAACTTTATTTGGGAAGCCAGGAGACCTAGAAGATGGTGGACTAGTGTCCCAAAGAACCATCTTACAGGAGTTAGAATTCAGGCTTCTTTTATACAAAAAGGGGAGGGAGTGTGACTGGTTGTTGCAAACTTCTTGGTGCCAGAATCCTTTGTGCTTCCAGCTGTCCACATAGATCAGGTCACAATGTTCCTGTAAACTTCTAACAAGCCAATGTTATTCTCTGTTCTGCAACTTTTTATTTCTATACAGATGAAAAGTCTTATACCTTTAAAGGTCAAGTTTGGAAGGCAGAGCCTTGAGAATGGGCTATCATGTACATTTCAGGTTTTTTCTTCTCTGTTACAGTCAGATGACCAAGGCAAGGAAATGGAATAGGACCAGGGTGCCAGGTGAAGACTTCATCTCAAGAACAATGAAGCTTCCTTAGTCTTAAACAGAAAAAGGTAAGGGCAGGAATGGCAGATAGATTTTGTCATCCATGCCAAATCTGATAGACACAGCCTGCTATGGATTGCTATGCTGAGAAAGATTTTTGAAACCATATTCAGCTCAGTGGCGTATACTGACATTGATTATTGATATCTGGTGTGGGCATGGGGAGAAAGAAGCAGGAGGGTTGGATGTGATAGATACTTTCCATCTATGGGTAAGATGTGTCTCAGTAGGAGTACTGTTGGCATTTTGGATGGGTCCCTTCTTTACTGTGTGGGACTGTCCAGTGCCTTGCAGGGCCTTCATCCACTGAATGCTAGTACTACCACTCCAGTCACTGTGACAAGCAAAAATCACATCCCAACATATTTTTAAACGCCTCATAAGAGAACAGTACTGCTCTACTTGAAAATCATTAGATTTGACTAAGAGTGACTTGACTTGGACTCACCTGAGAATTGATCTAGAGCTTCTTAAGTTCTTCAAGACTAACAGGAAAAAGTGAGGATTTTTCTTTTAGAACCTGAGAACAGACTTGTTACCAGTAGTGGATAGGAATTGAAAATGGAGATGGGAATGAAGAGTCTCTAATAAAGGGAAGAAGATGCTTATAAGGACAGGAAGTCAGGTAGAACCTGACAGCAGGTGATTAATATGTCATCCCTGGTTGGGGAAAGGGTAGAGGGAGCCTCGGCTGTTAGGGAAGGGGTATCCCATTAAACATCAGTGTTATTTGGAGTACCCCCATTCCACCTTAGCGTTCCATTGTCTTTAGGTGTTTCCTTAGGTCAGGAGTGTTGTCTTTATATGACAGTTCTCAGGGAGCTGCCCCCTACTTTGTACCTCTGAATCCACTGAATAATATCAGTCACATTAAATTATTTTTGGAACAAGTTAGCATATAAGCCAATGAATGAATAAATAAATGAATAAACTATTTCCTACCCCTTAATTTAAGAGTTCAAGTATCACCTATTTTCATATTCTTTATACCCCTGTCAACGCCCCTGCAGAGAGAAGTGAGAAAAGAGGGTTTGAACAACAGGCATGGTATTGTTGCCACTTTCAAGTTTTGCATTTGTCAAAGACCACGAGGAGCACTTTAGTTGGACAAATTGGGTTTATTATTCATCACCGCGAGGGAGAACACGCATGGAAGCCATAAGGTAACTCAGTAAAAGGATACTAGGAAGGATTTACTGTAGGATTTGGGATTATTAGGTTGATTTAGGGAAATTTTAAGGAAGGCTGGCTTTGCCCTGGATTGGATGCTTTTAGGAAGTGAGGGTAATTCTATGATTTGGTATCTTAAAAAGTCTTATTTAGAAGGAGGGAAGAATGGCCACAGGCTAGAGTTGTAATTGGTAAAGAAGCAACAGTCACTCATATTAGCCTAGATAGGGGATGTTTGGTAGTTTGGGTAATGTTTATGTTTTGCCTGTGTTCGGGCGTAATTATGGAGTAGTATTGTCTTTGTCTTGATGCATCATGGTTGCAGAGCAGCTTTTTTGGATGTTCATGTTTTGTGAAATTGTTTATGATAAACAGGAGAACATCAAGGCCTAGCTGTGAGTAGAAGGCCAAACTATAGCAATGCCATGGTCAGCTCCTGGATGTCATGGGTTGCTTTTCTCTTTCTCACATTTTATTATATATTTTTAATCCTGTTTTCTTGCTCCCTCACTGGGTTGTAAACTGCACAAGGGTACAGGCTTATTTTGATTACCATTGAGGACCCAGCATCTAGCCAAGTCTCTCAGTTTCATAAGTCCTTAAAGAATATTTACTGAATAAATGAATGAATTGTCCAGTTAGCCTACCAGACTGTGAGTTGCTTAAACTCAGGGGTCACTTCCTACTCAGCTCTGTATTTCTAAAAACAAACACAATTCTGGTGCATCTCATTAAATATATCTTGAGTTAAAGAGGAGCTTTCCATAGGATAAGATTTATTGATTTTTTTAAAAATAAGAAAATACAATGAATTCCGCTTTTTGAAGGAAAGATGATGCTTGATTCAAATCGGTTCACTCATGACGAACAAAGGAAAATCACTTCACATTCAAGATTTTTTGGCCTTCTGACATTTTCCACTGTGTTGAATTGTAAGAGTGAGGTGCAAAGCTCTAAGAGAAATTGATATAAATATTTAGTGACAATTTGTATGAAATACAACCTTTCTTCCTTCTACTCTGGCTGTACTATTATAGGGATTTTAAGCAAAGACAGGTCTTGATCTGTAAACTCTTAACTTAAAAATAACCCAGAACTACAAAGATTTTCCTCTCCCCTCAATACTCCCTTCACTCTGGAGACCCCTCTACTTTGTAATCATGGTGAAATATTATTAGAGCTTTTAGCAAATGTATAAACTTGTATGTGAAGTAGGGGGAAGGGAAAACAATGACTCCCTGAAGAACCATGGGAAAATCTTTTCACTTTTCTGAACCGGAATTTTCTTATTTGTAAAATCACCATAATTATGGTCATTTTGGGTACCTACTGAGATAGGCTCTTGGAGGCTCATAGTGAAAGTGCTCTATGAACTACAAACAGGGACGATTCATATTGTGGGGCAGCAAAGAGCATAATGGTCAAGAAAAAAATAGATACAGCAGTGTGGAAAACATAAGTGAAAATATTTGTCTTCAGCAGAAATGTAATAACAACAGCAAGCCAATTACTACATTTTGTGATGAATTATAGTCAGTGGACTTCTGTTATTGCATTTTTCTTGAAAAAGTGGTCCATTAAATAAAAAAAGTAACAGTAGCCACATAGGAAATAAAAAACATTGTTCATCTTCTGTAAATACTTCCTATTTGACTTGGGCAAAGCAATTAACTTTGGAGTCTTTTCTTTTTATGTGTAAAAAGGGAATACTCTCATCCCTGCCTACCATGCAGTATTGGTATGGGTTTCATAGGTGCCCTGTTTAGGAAAGTACTTTCTGAACTCTAGCAGGCTGTTAATTATATACCTGTATTATTTATAGTAATAGCCTGAGAGTAATAGTATCTTATTCTTTTTTTTTTTCACTTTACCTGCACCTAGCACAGTGTCTGGAACTTACTAGGGGTTTATTAAAGATTCATGAAACAAATGGACAAATAATGAGAGATTGTTTTAAAAAATTCTAAGGCTCTGGACAAATATAAGATTCTAATCAAGATAATGTGAAGTTAAGCTTGAGGGCTCTGAATGTTAGATTTCTGGAATCGTTTCTTGGTTTCTCCCCTCATGAGCTATGAGATCTTGAATAAGTCCCTAAATTCTCCAAATCTCAATTATAAAATGGGAGTTAATACCAATACCTACTTCATAGGATTGTTTTGAATACTGAATGAGATAATTCCTATGTAGCATCAAGCACAGTGCCTGACATATAATAAACATTAAAGTCAGGTGTATTTATAAGTTTTCAAAAGCTCCGCATCATGTAGTGTCTTTAATATTTTATGTTTTGGTATATATGTAATAAATATATTTTCAAAAGTCTGATCATACTGTATACATCATTTTATATCCTTACATTTTCTCTTTTTTAACTTAACATTGTATCATGATGGTTTTTAGAAAACTTAATGCGTAAGGTTTAGTGGGACTTTTTAAAAATCATATATGGCTTAAAAAGGATGAGCCTTTAAGCAAAATGTTCAGCCAGAGAGTTTTGGTGTTCTCAAGCAGATCAACCTTCTGACTGTCCCGGGATGCAGAAAGAAAGTATCAGACAGAACTTGAACTGGAACCTGAAGGATGGAGGCGCATGTGTTGTCAGTGTAAAAGTGTGCTTGACCCCCTCATCTTATTATGTACATGCCCTGGCCTCACATTTGGAGTGCCTTCATAATCTGAAAAGAAAGCAACTATAGGCTAAAGAAGATACTGTGAAAGTTGGGAACTCAAATAATTCTTGTGTGTGAAATCTCTGAAACTGCTGGGCATGAGAAGCAGAATGGATTTCTCTACTGGCCTGGGACAAGAAGAAGATTCTCATGAAATAGGTGTACTAAACATCAGGGAGAGGCATGGACAAGGATGTTTAAGTGGCGGTACCACCCTGGGAAAAGGAGAAGATTTAATTTGAGAAAACTGTACTTCCCTTCAGTCCTGTTACTATCTTTGGAGATGCTAAGAACTATTTGGGAAATAAAAACCTTGGACAATACTAAATTTCCTGCCAGTAAATTCAGAGGTCACTGGGGCATCTGCATTTTTAGCATTACCATAAGCAGTGACACATTTCCTTCTCTAACTGTTAGGAACTGTTAATTGCAGATATACTATAAATTATCGAAACCAATCATCTATTGTTAGAATACTTACTTTTCCCTTGTATGTTACTCTTAGAACTATTATGCTAAACAGATCTGTACATTATTGCTTAACACCACCTTTAATACTTTCTGTAGCACTCACAATAGCCAAAACAATTTGAGAAAGGACAAAGTTGAAGAATCCACCTTCCTAATTTCAAAACTTACTGCAAAGCTACAGAAATCAAGACAGTGTGGTGCTGGCATAAGGATAGACATATAGACCAATGGAATAGAATTTAGAGTCCAGACATAAACCCTTATATTTATGGTCAATTGATTTTCAACAATGATGTTAAGACGCTTCAGTGGGAAAGAGTAGTCTTCAA
Source organism: Phocoena phocoena (assembly GCF_963924675.1). Lineage (NCBI taxonomy): Eukaryota > Metazoa > Chordata > Mammalia > Artiodactyla > Phocoenidae > Phocoena > Phocoena phocoena. Next base: position 125,382,642 of record NC_089221.1, on the reverse strand, counting down.
CAAATGGTGTGGAGACAACTGGATATCCACATACCAAAAGTGAAGTTGGATCCTCTACCTCATACCGTATACAAAAATTAACTCAAAATGGGTCAAAGAGATAAGTGTAAGAGTTAAAATTATAAAACTCTTGGAAGAAAACACAGGAGTAAATCTCTATGACCTTGGGTTAAGCAACGGTTTCTTAGATATGACAAAGCACAAGCAACAGATAGATAAATTGGACTTCATCAAAATTAAAATCTTTTGTGCTTCATAGGACACCATCAATAAATGAAAAGACAACCCACAGAATGGGAGAAAATATTTGCACATCTATATCTGATTAGATACAAGTTCCTTGTATCCAAAATATATAAAGAACTCTTACAACTCAACAATAAAAAGGGAAATAATCTGATTAAAAAGTCCGCAAAGAGTTTGGATAGAAATTTATCCAAAGAAAATATACAAATGGCTAGTCGGTCCATGAAAAGATATTAAATATCATTTCTCACTAGAGAAATTCAGATTATAAGCATGAGATGCCACTTCACATCCACTAAGATGGTTGTCATAAAAAAGATGGACAATAACAGATGTTGATGAGGTTGGGGAGAAATTGGAACTCTCACACATTGCTGGTAAGATTGTAAAATGTTGCAGCTGCTTTGGATAACAGTTTGACAATCCTGTGAAATGTTAGACATAGAGTTACTATATGACTCAGAAATTCCACTCCTAGATATATACCCAAGAGAATGAAAAATATGTCCACACAAAACCTTGTAGATGAATATTCACAGAAATATTATTTATAATAGCCAAAAAGTATATACAACCCAATGTCCATTAATGGACAAACGGATAAGAACAATGTGGTATAGCCATACAATGGAATATTACTCAGCCATAAAAAGTATAAATAACTGATATGTTGTACAACGTGGATGAACCTTGATAACCTTATGCTGAAGGAAAGAAGTCGGAAACAAAAAGCCACGTATTGTATGATTCCATTTATATTGATTGTCTAGAATAGGCAAATCCATAAAGGCAGAAAGTAAACTGGTGATTCCCAGGTACTGGGGGGATGGTAGAATGGATACAGGTTTATTTTTGATGAAAATTATTCTGAAGTTAGATAGTGTTGATCGTTTCACAACTCTGTGAATATATTAAAGCCTGGATTATATACTTCAACAGAGTAATATTCATCCTGCTTTTAAACTAAAACCCTAAGGATAAATTCTTAGCCCTGAGAAGTTACTTTTCATTTCCCTGAAACCTTGGGATCCTAGGAAAATGGGTAGACAGTAAGTTTGAAGAAAGGATGGAAGTGAAGAGCTAGTAATAAATTTGGGAGAAGGGGTAGCAGTCATCTGTACAGTTTCTCTTCCCTCTAAGGAATGTCAGTGTGTTCCATGGAATTATCATGAGCACTCCCTTGGAAGCCTATAAGGTGAAGTTTTGAGATTGTCTGGAAGATAGTGTCGTACTGGCTGAAAATGACTATGATATAGGTTTTATGGTCTGAGTGAAGGAAAGACTTGGTAAATATGGAAGGAGAACTAGGGGGTAGGTATGAAAGCATGTTGATGGTAAGATGACAACTATTCCGGTCTGTCCGACACTGTCCTGTTTTAGCACTCAAAGTTTTGCATCCCAGGAAAACCCTCAGTCTCAGGCAAACTGGGACAGTTGGTCCTCTAGTTAGAAGCAACATAACAAGGACACTGACGGTCTCCTATGTGACAGGTATTATGCTAGGCTCCCTTTATGCATTATCTTTTTCAGTTCTCACGGCCAACCTCTCAGGTAATTACTGAGGTTAATTATCTGTCCTAGATCATAGTTTAAATAGAAGAGCTGAAATTCCAATTCAGGTCAATAAGGATCAGTCGTCACTCTTAACCACACTGTCAATTCTGAGAGATTGAGTCCATACAACAAGTGATAAAACTTCAAAAAAAGATAACTTATAAAGGGTTAAGTTTAAACGTGCTTTTTATACCCATTATTACTTTCATTCTCCCCAAGAACTCATTCATTCATTCAATAAGTACTTACAGTGCTTATGAAGTACTAGACATAGTGCTAAGTACTATGAATAAATCAAAAACCTGCCTTCTGACTTCATGGAGCTTAAAATTAGGAAATAAAGAAATAGAAAAAAGGGGACTTCCCTGGTGGCACAGTGGTTAAGTATATCTGCCAATGCAGGGGACACGGGTTTGAGCCCTGGTCTGGGAAGATCCCACATGCTGCAGAGCAACTAAGCCCATGCACCCCAACTACTGAGCCTGCGCTCTAGAGCCCGTGAGCCACAACTACTGAAGCCCACGCACCACAGCTACTGAAGCCTGCGTGCCTAGAGCCCATGCTCCGCAACAAAAGAAGCCACTGCAACGAGAAGCCTGCGCACCACAACAGAGAGTAGCCCCCGCTCTCTGCAACTAGAGAAAGCCTGTGTGCAGCAACGAAGACCCAAAAAGCAGCCAAAAATAAGTAAATAATTAATTAATTTAAAAAAAGAAATAGAAAATAAAGTGCGAGTTACAAGAATTATGAAGGAAACAGAAGCATATTAACGTGGAAAATGTCAGAGATAAATCTGTGCTAGGTAGAATGGCCAGGGAAGGCATCTGTGAGGAAGAAATATATAGGCTGAAACTTAAATGAAGAGGAAGAACTAGCCCTATGAAAATCATAGGGAAAACATTCTTATGTTTGTCCAAAGGTCCTGGAGCAGGAAAGAGCTTTGTACGTTTGAAAATATTAGGAAAGAAGAGTCAGTGTGGTCAGAGCATATTTAGCAAGTGAAGCAGTAAATATAATCTCATATTTGTAAATAAGAACTCAAGGTTTGGAGGAGTTATGAGATTTGCCAGTATCACTTAACCACAAGGGCAGGACTCAACCCAAGATCTTCTGACTAAGTACTGAGACTTGCTTTAATTGTTATCTTGAAAAGGGTGATTTGTCTGACAGCTATGATTTTCAAACATTTTAGGAACAAAACCTTTTTCACATAAAACCTCATATTGAAACCTAATGTTTAACACTGATAGAGGGAGGCTTCTCTGCTAGAGTTGTAGGTGAGACTCAAAATCTCACTTTAGTCCCTGTTACCCCACACCCCTTGGATTCACCCAGCAGAACTGAAACTCCAATGACGCTGTTTTTAGTTTAGAGAATCTCATCTTAAGGAGTTCACACACATTTTCCAAAATATGTAGAAGTGTTATCAGTCAGCTACACATTAGATTCTCAAAAGAGGGTTCTGTGTGGGGATTTTGGTTTTCACTTACATGTTCGCAAAGCAGTACACGCAGGAGTTAGAATATGTAACATTATTAGAAGCACATAATGGGCTGACTCTTACGGAGCATATGTGTTTCCGTTGTATAGCCTTCTTTTGATAATGATGGCACGAAACGTCCTAAAACAAAACTCATAGGTCAGACTCTACCCAGCATGATCTCTTAATGGCTTCTTATATAAGTTCTCGGGTGTTTTGTGCAGAGAGGAGATAATGATCAAACATGTCTTCTTTTAGACTTCAAACATGAAAACTCTTAAATTCAGCAGTCAGAGTCTTTGGAATTTTCTCTCTGAAAGGCAGCTGAGGCTATTCAGCCCTAATCCTTGACTATTTTGTATCTGTAACTTCTTAGAAGGGAAGTAGATTATTCTGGGAAGTGGCAATAATGACTATAACCATTGTCCAGGTGCCTCTGGAGTCATTTTAGTTCATCAAAATCCACCCTCCTTTTAACTCTTGTGCCTGGATTGGGCTACCCTGTGTGGTCCCACTCTGGCACTGGCTATAGTTCAGTCTTTTGAGGATTAGGAAGCTGGAATAGTGAGGGAAGAAGCCACCAGGTTCAGATTTTACCAGTTATCTCCCCCATTTTATCCTGATTTCTTCAATATTACCAGAGTTGGAGTAAGCTGGTCTTAGAGGAACTTGAGTGACAGAATAATTTGTCTGTAGGCAACAGGGAGACTTGGAAAGTTCATGTGAACTGTGTAATGAGCAGATTAGGAATGAGCTGCCACAATTCCCTACTCCATAGGTTCAGATCACAGTCTATCCATATATCCAGTTTTTTAGCCTACTGCCCTGTGTACAAAACTTCAGTGGCTCCCATTACTTACAGTAATGTTTCTCAGATTTGTTACTTGGTTCATGATTCCTTCTGAATTCATATACCATTTTTCTTTAATTGGCTGCCTTTTTAAACTTGACTAGTCCCCTTAGATTGGTCCTAAGCATGAATATCCATGATATCTTGAATTTGAACTTACATTTTTTCTAACACACATTTTAAAAAGCTATAATTATTGCAGTAAAAGATATTCATTGGCATATTAACTACAGTCATCACTAATACTATAAGAAAGTACTCAAATCACTCTTTGGGAAATACTGTTTTTGTCTCTTATCTCGTCTTTTAATGATTAAGCCCATATGGTTTGTTTGGGAAGGATTTACCGAAGAATTGATTCTTTAGTGTGTTCCTAAAGAATGAAAATGACTTCTAAAATTGGATATAAGTATAGAAAGAAGGATAATTTAATTAGAGGGAATTACAGTACAAAGACAAATGGGAATAGCAAGGACCCCAAGATGGTTTAAGTTAGCTAGAACCTAAAGTGAGAAAAGGGGAGTTCTCCTTTTAGGGACAAAGAGGCTGGGTCAAGGAGGATATGCAAAAAGTTTACGCTAAGAGTAGTAGGAGTCCTGCTTTAAGGAGGGTGGTGTCTCAATCAGATTTGCATTTTAGTAGGCCCATTCTTACGGTTGTGGAGAAGATTACTGTAGGGATTGACAGACTTTTCCTATTAAGATCCAGGTAGTAGATATTTTCCAATTAAAAGCCGTACTACACTCTCTGTTGCTCAGCTTTGTTGTTGAAAGCAGCCAGAGACAGTATGTAAACAAATGAGTGTGCCTGTGTTCCAATAAAATTCTATTTTCAAAAAGTGGTGGCCATGGTTTGCCAACCCCTGGATCAAACTAAGTGCAAGGAAATCGTTAGATGGCTCTTGAAATAATATGGGCAAAAAGTTAGAAGGGCTTGAATGAAAGCATCAGCAATGAACTTAGAGGGAAGAAGGTTATTAAAAAACAAAAATTAGGAGCTTTAATTGCTATCGGTAGATAAGGAGGTGAAGGAGGAGTAAGAGACAGGGATGAGTCCTGGTTTTCCTCAGTATTTATTTTGACAGAGATGTCTAGCTTGAACCATGTAAATTGCCACTGTGTAGCTCAAAAATGGTCAAATATTAGCAGTTTTATATGGTTTGATATGGTTCAACCTAATAGAAATACTACAAGCTTAGGATTGTAAAATCATTCTTATGCAGGAAGTAGCAAACTTACCTTATATGCAATGTTACCAATAATATCTGGAAAAAAAAATTTAGTAAAAGGATCAAAAAAATGTAGTGTTGAGATGTGAACAGCTACTTTGCCCATTAAGTAACCTCATGCAAATCAATAACCATGAAAATCATAGAAAAATATGCAGCTTCTTCACACAAGGTTTGTCTGACCAGGCCTGATTCCCAAACACTGTTTCCTTCCCCTCCTCATGCCTGACACACAATGTGCCACCTGAGAATTCAGCCTTAGCCCATTCTAGCTTTAATGCTGACCTTAAGCAGGAGAGATTTAAACCCGGGGACTCAACATATCATCCACTGCTGGGCAGCTCACACATTGTCTAGACCCATTTTAGAGACAAGTCTGGTTCTTGATAGTCATCCTGGCTACCTGCTGACAGAACTCTTAGATACCTGCCTTCATATATATATATTTTTTAATTTCCTGTCTTGAATATACTCTTTCCAAATTCTCTATGTTTCTAAGGAAGCGTCTTCCTTTGTTTGGCCTCTATGTCAACAACTGCTTACCCAAACTATTAACTGTTCTTGTTACCTTCATCCTTTATGTCTACCTCACAGCCTTGACTTCTTTCAGCTCTGAGGCTGAAGCTTCTCTTTGCCTCCCCCTCTATCTTTGTCATCGTGCCAGCAGATTGTTTCACATCACAGACCTCCCTTGTTGGTGTCATTTTGCTGGACTTAGGAAGAGCTGAGCCCTTTCTTGAGATTTGATAACATCGGGTTGTGCTGTAATAGTAAGCCACATCAGAAACTGACCCTGCTTTGTGTAGAAGGCCTTTGTGTGTGTGCGCACGCACGACACAAGTGTGTGGGGGTGTCTGGCTGGTGGGCAAGTATCAGGAAGAAGAGGGAGGAGAGAGGAAATTGATTATCAAGTCAGAGACCGATTATTTATCAAATGTTCGTTGTACATTTTAGGGATCATCCCTTAAAATATCTTGAGTCTGAACCTCTCTGTGGCAGAATTTTTGGGATATTAAAAAATGGACTCAACCACCAATAATCATTTTGGTTGAAGTAGTGAATTCGTTAACTCCAGGAGAAATTTCAAAAATCCCAACATCCAGAAGTCAGTTATCATTGGCTGGTTACTTCCCTTAGAAGATCAAATGTTTACTCCCTCCCTGAGGTTCTGTGATAAATCCTTACATGAGAAATAGGCAATAGCCAAGACAGCCACAGAGAAAGGTTTCATCTTTTCCGTAAAGAACAACGTGATTCATCCGCGGGAGTTCCTTCAGTTGAAAGTTCATAGCAGATCCTCAAAGGCTCAGTTCTGTTGATGATCTGAGAGCTGTGGCCCCGTTATGAGAACCTTAGAACCCATTATGAAGTCACTTTGCTAATAACTGTTTACATGTGACACTGAGGGCAAAGTCATCCTGTCACTAAAGAACAAGAGTTGCAGGTAAAATGTTTCCTTCTTAACAGGCTTTGGAGCTGAGGCGTTGACAGCATGATATAACATTGTTTTGTTTGATTGTTAAATTATTCAGTTCCATAGAAGTGTATATATATATATATTTTTTTTTTTTTTTTTTTTAATTTACGTCTGCCTTCAACACCTGCTCCCCTCAACCCAAAGATTCTGATTCAGTAGGTCTAGAGTGTGACTCAGACATATAACACACACACACACATTTAAACTGCATAGTAGAATCTGATTCGCCTCTTTAATTGAGAACCAAGGATTAGGAGACTATAATTGTCTACTAAAGAGTTGATTTTGGGGGTCCTTTCCTCTCTTACTTCTTAAAGGCAATTGTTCTGTTTTGCTAGAGCAGTCTCCTTTTTTTAAAAAATGAAATATTGTTGATTTATAATATTGTATCTTTTCAGGCATACACCAAAGTGATTCAGTTATATATATATATATATATATATATATATATATATATATATATATATATTCAGATTACTTTCCATTATGGGTTAATACAAGATATTGGATATAGTTCCCTGTGTTACCCAGTAAATCCTCTTTGCTTATCTATTTTATGTATAGTAGTTTGTATCTGTTAATCCCATACTCCTAATTTATTCCTCTTCACCTCACTTTTCCCTTTGGTAACCATAAGTTTGTTTTCTATATCTGTGAGTCTGTTTCTGTTTTGTAGATAAATTCATTTGTATTATTTTTTAGATTCCACATATAAGTGATATCATATAATATTTGTTTTTGTCTGACTTCAATTAGTGTTATATTCTCTAGGTCCATCCTTGTTGCTGCAAATGGCAATATTTCATTCTTTTTTATGGCTGAGGAATATTCCATTGTATATATATACCTTCTTAAACCAATTGTGTCTTGATGGGCATTTGGGTTCCATGTCTTGGCTATTGTAAATAGTGCTGCTGTTAATATTGGGGTACACATATCTTTTCAAATTAGAGTTTTCATCTTTTCTGGTATATGCCCAAGAGTGGGATTGCTGGATCATATCATTGCTCTATTTTTAGTTTTTTAAGGAACCTCAATAATGTTTTACATAGTGGCTGCACCAGTTTACATTCTCACCAATAGTGTAGGAGGGTTGCCTTTTCTCCATACCCTTTCCGGCATTTATTTTTTGTAGACTTTTTGACGATGGCCATTCTGATCAGTGTGAAGTGATGCCTCATTGTGGTTTTGATTTGCATTTCTCTAATAATTAGCAATGTTGAGCATTTTTTCATGTGCTGTGTTGGCTATCTGTGTGTCTTCTTTGAGGAAATGTCTATTTAGGTCTTCTCAGTTTTTTGATTGGGTTGCTTGTTTTTTTGATACTGAGTTGTATGAGCTGTTTGTATATTTTGGAGCATTAACCCCTTGTCAGTCGCATTGCTTGCAAATGTTTTTTCCCATTCTGTAGGTTGTTTTTTCATTCTGTTGGTTTCCTCTCTGTGCAAAAGCTTTTAAGTTTGATTAGGTCCCATTTGTTTATTTTTACTTTTATTTCTTTTGTCTTGGGAGAGCTAAGAAAATATTGCTACGATTTATGTCAGAGAATGTTTTGCTTTTGTCTTTTCTAGGAGTTTTAGGCTGTTGTGTCTTATATTTAGGTCTTTAAACCATATTGAGTTTTTTTGTGTGTACAGTTTGGAAGTGCTGTAATTTCATTGATTTACATGAGGCTGTCCAGCTTTACCAACACCACTTGCTGAAGAGACTGTCTTTTCACCATTGTATATTCTTGCCTCCTTTGTTGTAGGTTAATTAACTGTAGTCATGTGGGTTTATTTCTGGGTACTCTATTTTGTTTCATTGATCTATATGTCTGTTTTTGTGCCAATACAATGTTGCTTTGATTACTGTAGCTTTGTAGTACTGTCTGAAGTATGGGAGGGTTATGCCTCCAGCTTTGTTCTTTTTCCCCAGGATTGCTTTGGCAATTCTGGGTCTTTTGTGGTTCCATATAAATTTTAGGATTATTTGTTCTAGTTCTGTGAAAAATGTAATGGGTTTTTTGATAGGGATTACATTAAATCTGTAGATTGCTTTTAGTTATATGGCCATTTTAACAATATTAATTTTTCTAATCCAAGAGCATAGGTTAGCCTTCCATTTCTTTGAGTCATCTTTAGTTTCCTTTATCAATGTGTTATAGTTTTCAACATACAGGTCCTTCAACTCTTTGCTTAAGTTTATTCCTAGATATTTTATTTTTTTTGACATGCTTTTAAATGGGACATTTTTAAAAAACTTTCTGATATTTCATTGTTGGTATAAAGAAATACAACAGATTTCTTTATATTAATCTTCTACTACCTTATTGAATTCATTTATTAGTTCTAAGAGTATTTGTGTGGAGTCTTTAGGGTTCTCTATATAGAATATCATGTCATCTGAAAATAGTGTCATTTTTACCTCTTCCTTTCCAATTTGAATACCTCTAATTTCCTTTTTTTTTGTCTGATAGTTTTGGTTAGGACTTCCAATATTATGTTGAATAGAGTGATGAAAGTGGGCATTCTTGTCTTGTTCCAGAATTTAGTGGGAAAGCTTTCAGCTTTTCACCGTTGAGTATTATGTTGGCTGTGGATTTGTCATAACTGGCTTTTATTGTGTTGACATATGTTCCCTCTAGACCTACTTTGGTGAGAGTTTTTAGCATAAATGGATGTTGAATTTTATCAAATGCTTTTTCTGCATCTGTTGAGGTGATCATGTGCTTTTTATCTTTTCTTTTGTTAATGTGGTGTATCACACTGATTGATTCGCATATGTTAAAACATTCTTGTGACCCTGGAATGAACCTAAATTTATCATAGTGTGTGATCCTTTTTATGTATTGTTGGATTGGTTTGCTAATATTTTGCTGAGGATTTTTTCATCTGTATTCATCGAAGATATTGGCCTATAGTTTTCTTTTTCTGTAGTATCTTTGTCTGGTTTTGGTATCAGGGTAATGGTGGCTTCATAGAGTGAATTTGGAAGTGATTCCTCCTTGTTAATCTTTTGCAAGAGTTTGAGAAGGATCAGTATGACTTCTTTATGTTTGGTAGAATTCCCCAGTGAAGCTATCCGATCTTGGACTTCTGTTTGTGGAGATTTTTTCTTAAATTACAGATTCTATTTCATGTCTAGTGATTGGTCTGTTCAAATTATCTGTTTATTCTTGACTCAATTTTAGCAGGCTGTAAGTTTCTAGAATCTTGTGCATTCCTTCTGGGTTGTCCAATTTGTTGAAATACAACTGTTCATAGTATTCTCTCATGATTTTCTATGGTATCATTTGTTATTTCTCCTCTTTCATTTCTTATTTTGTTTATTTGGGTCCCCTGTTTTTTTCTCAGTGAGGCTGGCTGGAGGTTTTTTATCCTGTTTGTCCTTTCAAAACAACAGCTTTTGGTTCTACTGATCTTTTCTATTGTTTTTTAAATCTGTATTTACCTCCTCTCTGATCTTTATTATTTCCTTCATTCTGCTGACTTTAAGTTTTGTGTGTTCTTTTTCTAATTCTTTTAGGTGGTAGGTTAGGTTGTTTACTTGAGATATTCTTAAGGAGGGCCTGTATCACTATGAATTTCATCCTTAAAACTGCATCTCATAGATTGCTGCATCTCATAGATTTTGTAAGGTTGTGTTTTATCGTCATTTGAATGTAGGTGTTTTCTGATTTCCTCTTTGATTTCATTGTTCGGTCACTGTTTTTTTTTTTTTTTTTTTTTTTTGCGGTACGTGGGACTCTCACTGTTGTGGCCTCTCCCATTGCGGAGCACAGGATCCGGACGTGCAGGTTCAGCGGCCATGGCTCACGGGCCTAGCCGCTCTGCGGTATGTGGGATCTTCCCAGACTAGGGCACGAACCCGTGTCCCCTGCATCGGCATGCGGACTCTCAACCACTGTGCCACCAGGGAAGCCCTGGTCACTGGTTTTTTTAGTAGTATGTTGTTTAGTCTCCATGTGATTGTTTTTTTCCCATTTTTCTTCCTGTGGTTGATTTCTAATTTCATACTGTCATGGTCAGAAAAGATGCTTGAAATAATTTCTATTCCCTTAAATTTGTTGAAGCTTGTTTTGTGTCTTAGTATGTGGTCTATCCTAGAAAATGTTCCATGCACTATTGAAAAGAATGTGTATTCTGCTTTTCTTGGATGTAGTGTCCTGTTGATATCAATTAAGTCTAGCTGTCCTATTATATCATTTAGTATCTGTTGCCTTATTAATTTTCTGTCTGAAAGATCTTTCCGTTGATGTCAGTGGGGTGTTAAAGTCCTTTACTTTTATTGTATTCCTGTCAGTTTCTCCCTTTAAGTCTGTTAGTACTTGTTTGCTGTGTTTTCGGTGCTCCTATATTGGGTTCATATATGTTAACAAGTGTAATACCCTCTTCTTTTATTGATCCCTTTATCATTATATAATGTCCTTCTTTGTCTGTCTTTATGGACTTTGGCTTAAAGTCTATTTTGTCTGATATGAGTATTGCTTCTCATGCTTTTTATCATTTCCATTTGCATGAAATATCTTTTTTCCATCCCCTCACTTTCAATCTATGTGAGTCTTTTGCCTTCAGCTGAGTCTCTTGTAGGCAGAATATTGTAGGTTCTTGTTTATTTTAATCCAGTCTGACACTGTGTCTTTTGAGCAGAGCATTTAGTCCATTGACATTTAAAGTAATTATTGATAAGTAAGTACTTATGCCATTTTAAATCTCGTTTTCCAGTTGATTTTGTAGTTCTTATTTGTTCATTTTTTCTTTTGTTTTTCCTTTTGTGGTTTGATGTTTTTCTTTTGTATTATGCTTGAATTCCTTTCTTTTTGATTTTTGTGAATCTGTGTTTTTAGTTTGTGGTTACTCTGGTTTTCAAGTATGTTAACCCATAACTATATCTACTTGCTTTAGACTTATATAAGTTCAAACACATTTTAAAAGTTGTACAATTTTTTACTCCCCTACCCCACATCTCGTGATTTTGATGTCCTGTTTTATTTTTTATCTTCACATTTATCCTTTTTCTCTTCACTTTTACAAAAAAAGGTTTTTGAGGGCTTCCCTGGTGGCGCAGTGGTTGAGAGTCCGCCTGCCGATGCAGGGGACACGGGTTCGTGCCCCGGTCTGGGAAGATCCCACATGCTGCGGAGCGGCTGGGCCCGTGAGCCATGGCCGCTGAGCCTGCGCGTCCGGAGCCTGTCCTCCGCAACGGGAGAGGCCACGACAGTGAGAGGCCCGTGTAACGCATAAAAAAAAAAAAAAAAAAAAAGGTTTTTGATTGTTTTTTAATCTATGTAATGGCTTATTTAAGTGATCTTCAATCCCTTTATATATTTGCCTTTCCTATTGTGTTTTTCCCTTTCCTGTAGAACTTTGCTTCTTTTCTATTTAGAGAAAGTCTTTCATTATTGCTTCTAGGTGAGGTTTAGTATTACTAAAATAGTATTTAGTATTAGTGTTTAGTATTTAATATTTTAGTTTTGGCTTCTTTGAGAAATCTGTTATCTCTCCTTTTATTGTAAATGATAATCTTGCTGGGTAGGGTATCCTAGTTTGCAGGGTTTTCCCTTTCAGGACTTTGGATATATCATGCCACTCCCTTCTGGCCTACAAAGTTTCTGTAGAGAAATAAGCTGATAGCCTTATGGGGGTTCCCTCGTTATTGACTCTGTTTTTCTCTTGCTGCATTTAGAATCCTCTCTTTATCTTGAACTTTTGCCATTTTAAATTATGTGTCCTTGTGTGGGTCTGTTAGGGGTTATCAGGTTTGGGAACCTCTGTGCTTCCTGTACATGGATATCTATTTCTTTTTAGGCTTGGGAAGTTTTCAGCTATAATTTCTTCAAATATATTTTCAATTCCCTTTTTTGGGAACCCCTATTATGCATAGGGGTTTATATTACCCCATATATCTCATATTTTGCTTTCTTTTTTTTTTTTCATTTGTCTGTCTGCTGTTCTGATTGGTTGATTTCCATCATTCTCTTTCCCAGATCACTTGTTCATTCTTCTGCATTATTTAGTCTGCTATTCATTGCTTTTAGTTTGGTTTTTATCTCGGCAATTTAATTGTCTAATTTTGATTGGTTCCTCTTCATAGTTTCTAGTTTTTTGTTACAGTGATCTGCATTTCACTGTAAGACTGTAAGACTGTTACAGTCTTAATTCCTTTACCTTTTTTATTACCTCCTTTTTGAACTCAATGTCTAGTAAACTGGTGAGGTCTGTTTCATTATTTGTTCTTTCAGGGGATAACTCTTGTTCTTTTAATTGGGAATAGTTCCTCTGCTTTTTCATTTTACTTAGCTTTCTCTGTCTCTATGAATTTATGAGAAACAGTTATCTACTGTGGCCCTGAAGGGGTGTTTTTATGTGTCCCTGCGTAGACTGTGTGAGTCCTATATTTTTGGCGCCAGGGCTGTTTTTGGTCTAGATGCCAGCCACGTCTTTCCTCAGAGTGTGCTGTCTGTTATCCCCTTAATAGGGGGTGTGATGGTGTTGTGGTGTCCAGAGCCTGCACTGGATGTTCAGTGGGGCCTCCTCTTTGCTCTGTGCCTGTCACAGCCCTGTTGGGGGCCCTCTTGGCAGATTTTGCACAGCTAGACTGAGTCGTCTCCGAGGGCCCATCTTCCCAAGATTCAGTGCCTAGGTGCAGTTTGTACCAGCAGCTCTGCCCGGTGTGCACTTTGGACTGGGAAGTGTGGCAAGGAGGCAGCTGTCAGTGCTGTTCTCTGTCCACCCTGATTGCTAGCAAGCCAGCAATGCACACTCCTAATGAGCAGAGTCCAGACCCCTCCCGCCCCTCTTTCTGTCTTGGTGGACCTCCCAGCAGGCAAGGAGGCCTCCCAGGGTGAGGGGCCACTTGTGTGGACCTTCCATCCTTTACAGATCCCTCCTAGGGACACTAGTCCCATCCTGATGCCCCCCCTTTTTTTGCCATTATACTCTGTTACATGGGGATCTTTCTTGCAGCTTTGGTTATATAAGAGCTCTTCTGCCTCCCAGTTTCTGTGAGAATTGTTCCACATGTATATATATTTTTGATGTGTTTGTTGGGGGAAGGTGAGGTCCACATCCTCCTACTCTGCCATCTTTATCCTTTCCTAGAGTGAGCTCTTTACCCTTTATTATTACCGTACCCATTCCTACTTCCCTGTTCATAGCATCTGCTATCTCATATTTAACATAAAACATATTAAATAAATAACCAGGGTGCATGCATGGAGACTCAAGTCCATTATATGTGATTTCTATTATAATATGTGGCTTGTATAACAAGGCAGCGTCCTGCAGATCATGAATAAGCAGTAATTCTGTGCTGAAGGTTGTGTTATGACCAGGTGCAACAGGGCTTAATTTATATTGTTACCAAAACAAACACATGAGAAAATCAGGCCTAACTCCTAAGGAAAGAAGTCTTATTTTAAAAATACCATCATTTCTCAGATTTCCCCAGGATGCGCCACTGGGAGATTTGACTCCAGAGCTCAACAACTTAACCACTCTATTATTTAACATTTTGGCTCAACATAAAGAGTTCATTGAGGACAAGGATGATCTTACCATTGCATCTTGGGCCCCTAGCGCAGTGCCTGGCATATGAGTGGTTAAAAGATAGTGAGCAAACAATTTTCTGAATCTTCAGGATGCCTAACAGTGACACAGGCTGCCTTAGGGAGGCCTGAATTCCCCATCTTCAGGGCTATCCAGACAGGAGTAAAAGTTGAATAACGATCTCTCAGAGATATGGAATCAGATTCCTCTTTGAATGGAAAAATTAAAGGTGTTTGGTCTTTCTCAAGCACTGAGATTCTGTGATTTCTTGATAGTCATAAAAACGCATTTTCACAGTGTCTGCCAGGCAACTGTGAGGTGACAGTATCTGAGAATTTTTTGGGCAGAAGACAGTCATGGGGCTGCCGTTGTCTGGGGTACGGCTAGGGCAGTGCTGAAAGGGACATACACACTGAAGACAGATGGAAAGCAAAGGCAAAGGGACAGGAGGCAAGTGCTATTCTCATTTGCTTGAGGTGACCAGGGGCAGTGAGGTAAAGTCAAGACAGGTAACCTAGCAGCGTCAGCCAACCCTCCTGTACTTGCATTATTTTCGTAATTCATCTTGATTATTAAATCATCTCTTAGTGATTTGAGATGGTAAAAGCATGCTAGAAGTTTTTGCCAAGCTGGGAGACGGCTTCATTTAGGAATACAAAGCTTACAGCCAGAAAGTAGAAATAGGAATACAAGACTCAAACTTCTCAGGGATACCACGTGTACTGCTGGTCTGTACTTTAAAGTACTTAAGACCAGAAGAGCTTCTTCAAACTAACAGCCATGATAAATGTAGATTCTCCCTGATATTATAATTAATGACAAGGTCTTTTAGAGTCCGAAGGAGTCAGCTTTACCAGTATGCTACCTGTGTTCTGGTAGTACCTAATGGTGTTCCAAACATATTCTAATAACAACAACAGGAACAATAGCAACAACAACGTTTATATGTTTTAATATTGCTAACATTTTTATATGTTCTAAGTACTTCCCTTCCATGCTAATTCTTACAATAGTTTTGAAAATTAAGTATCACTGCTACCATCTTTAAACCTTTGCAAAAGGGACTTCTTTGCCCTTGACCCCCAAGTTTCTCCAGCCATGCCTCTCCCTATAGGGCTAGGAGCATGTAGGTCAAAGACATGTGCTGCACACGCCTGTAATCTCCTTCTGGACTATACCCTGGAACCCTGAACTCCTGAATTCCCATCCCAGGCAGACTTGATTCTGCTTACAGGACCTATGTAAATGTCTTCCTTGGCTCCATTCTCCAAGGCAGCCTGTGTTGCTGGGATACACACCTTTCACCCCAAGATGTGACCTAGGCATGACCATTTGCTGGGGTTTGAGTGAAGTTTGGACATGCAGGCTTTGGTGTGTAGGTCCATGTGCATGAGGCTCTTCGTGAGGCATGACAGGATTGGGAGTGGAGAGAAGAGAGATACTGCATGCAGTCCAGGAGAGAGACTGATGACCCGGGGCCAGTTTCTCCCATGCCACCATATTCCAGGAAAGAATTCTAAGGAGTCTGAGAATTTTACCTTTCAACCTGGGTTATCATATTGCAATAAAGCTATTATTTGCCAAGGTAGGAGGATATAATTTTATTTAAATGTGTCTTAGCTATAAATTTTCAGTACATGGGCTTCCATCTTAATTTTTGCCCTGAGCTCCCAAATACAATGCATGGGCCTAGATATTACTCTCATTTTAAAAATGTGTTAACAACTCTAAGATGATGAGTGACTGGCTTATAATCATAAAGTGAGACTAGATTTGAGACCAGCACTCTTTGGCACATGCCTGTGCCCTTTCCACCACATGTTTCTTCTCACATATATTATGACATGGTCCTCACTTTATGAAGTGGGATTACTTCTGTTTCCATTTTTGCCACTTTCGAGGACTCTGACTTAGAGACCTGAAATGACTGGTCCAAGGTCCCATGGCACAGCCAGTCCTTAACCCATCTTTTGACTCAAATTGGTAAGTATTGTCATATGTCATGCTTAGATGAAGAGAATATTTTCCAAGAATGTTTAACCTGGAAAAGAAGACTGAGTATGAACCATGAAAGTCATTTAAAATCTATGATAGTCTGTCACTGAGAAGAAGAAACAGACTTGGTCTATGTGGGCACTGCAAGACAACTAGAACCCATGGTTAGAAACTAAAGGGAGAAATAGAGATTCAACATACGGAAGAACTTTCCAACCATTCAAAGCTTTCAGTTGTCAAGTTGATGAGCTCTCCATTGCGAGAGGTGTCCAAGTAGAAGCTGTCACCGATGTTGAGAGGAGGGTTTCTGCATTTGGTATCTGGATGCCTTTGGCTTTTCTCTGAAGTCCTTTCTAGAAATTCAAAATTCCAGTACTCTAATTCTACAACCAAATGGCCTTTAGTTGAAAACCACTTCCAGGGTGAGTGGAAAAATCCAAGCAGCCTCAGGGGATGTACCTGATATCTTCAGTTCACTTCTCCCTTCTTCACCCTGCTCTGTGCCCTGGGACGCTAACTGCTGTGGACTTTATCATAGGACTCTTTGCCCTGTAGCTCCTCGTTAATTCATCCAATGGAGAGTGCAGGCAGGAGATCGAGGAGGGAGGTGCCCTCCCTATAGGGTCTCCATTGACTACTTTTCCTTCAGTGTGTCAGGTTCTGTCAGATCATTTTCTCCACAGAGGGCTTCCTCTTTCTGGGTTTCCTCCTGTTTCCCCTTCAGGCCTAGGGATGGTAAGGATGTACTTCTTTTTTTTTTTTTTTTTTTTTGCGGTACGCGGGCCTCTCACCGTTGTGGCCTCTCCGGCTGTGGAGCACAGGCTCCGAACACACAGGCCCAGCGGCCATGGCTCACAGTCCCAGCCGCTCCGCAGCACGTGGGATCTTCCTGGACCAGGGCTTGAACCTGTGTCCCCTGCTTTGGCAGGCAGATTCTGAACTGCTGAGCCACCAGGGAAGCTTGCCAAGTTCCTTGTTTTATGTTTGGTAGAATTCCCCAATAAAGCCATTCAGTTCTGGACTTTTGTTTGCAGGGAGTTGTGTTTTTTGTGTTTTTTTGTTTTGTTTTGTCTACAGATTCTATTTCACTTCTAGTGATTGATCTGTTCAGATTATCTGTTTTTTCTTCTTAACTCAATTTTAGTAGGCTGTATGTTTCTAGAAAATTGTCCATTTCTTCTGGGTTGTCCAATTTGTTGGAATATAACTGTTCATATTATTCTCTCATGGCTTTTGTTGTAGTTCTGTGGTATCAGTGTTATCTTCCCTCTCTCATTTTTTATTCTGTTTATTTGGGTCCTCTCTCTTTTTTTCTTGCTGAGCTTGGCTAGAGGTTTTTGTTTTGTTTATCCTCTCAAAAAACCAGGTCTTGGTTTTATTTATCTTTTCAGGTTTTTTTAAGTTTCTATTTTATTTATTTCCTCTCTAATCTGTATCGTTTCCTTCCTTCTGCTGACTTTGGGTTTTGTTTGTTCTTTTTCTAATTCTTTTAGGTGGTAGATTAGGTTTTCTATTTGTGGTAGTTCTTGTTTCTTGAGGAAGGCCTGTTATTGCTATGAACTCCCTCTTAGAACTGCTTTTGCTGCATCCCATAAGATTTTGTAAGGATATGTTTTCATTGTTGTTTGTCTCAAGGTATTTTCTGATTTCCTCTTTGATTTCACCATTGACCCACTGGTTTTTCAGTAACATGTTGTTTAGTCTCTGTGTAATCGTTTTTGGTTTTTTTTTCTCATTTCTCTTTCTGTGGTTGATTTCTAGTTTCATACCATTGTGGTCAGAAAAGATGCTTGAAATGGTTTATGTCATCTTGAGTTCGTTGAGGCTTGTTTTGTGACCTAGCATGTGATATAGCCTAGAGAATGTTCCATGTGCACTTGAAAAAACATGGGCATTCTGGTTTTTCTTTTGAATGTAGTGTCCTGTATATGCCAATTAAGTCCAACTGGTGTTGTGTCATTTAGGATCTGTGTTGCCTTATTGATTTTCTATCTGTAAGACCTGTCAATTGATGTCAGTGGGGTGTTAAAGTCTCCTACTATTATTGTATTTCTGTCCATTTCTCCCTTTATGTCTGTTAGTATTTGTCTTATATATTTCGGTGCTCCTATATCAGGTGCATATTTGTCAACGAATGTAATATTCTCTTCTGGTATTGATTCCTTTATCATTATATACTGTCCTTCTTTGTATTTCTTTATGAACTTGCTTTTAAAGTCTCTTTTGTCCATATTGCTACCCCTGTTTTTTGTCATTCCCATTTGCCTGAAATATCTTTTTTACATTCCCTCACTTTAAACTTATATGTCTTTCACCCTGAAGTGAGTCTCTTGTATGAAGCGTATTGTAGTTCTTGGCTTATCTAATCTTTGACTCTATATGTCTTTTGATCCAAGCATTTAGTCCTTTGACATTTAAAGTAATTGTTGATGAGTATGTGTTTATTGCCATTTTTACGTTGTTTTCCAATCGATTTTGTAGTTCTTCTTTGTTCATGTCATCTTTTTGTTTTTCCTTTTGTGGTTTGATGGTTTTCTTTTGTATTACGCTTAAGTTCCTTTCTTTTTGCATTTTTGTTTGTTTTGTCAGTCTATTGTATGTTTTTGATTTGTGATTACCCTGCTTTTCAAGTATGTTAACCCATAGCTCTATTAACTTGCTTTAGACTGATAGTTGTATAGGTTGAAACACATTCTAAGAGGCCTACACTTTTTTCCTCCCTTCTTCACATTTTGCGATTTTGAGGTCCTATTTTACATCTTTTTGCTGTTGATTATAGTTATAATTGCTTTAAAAATTTTTTTTGATTGTTTCTTAGTCTGTGTACTGGTTTCTTTAAGTGATCTTCAATCCTTTTATGTATTTGCCTTTCCTACTGTGTTTTTCCCTTTCCTATAGGTTTTTGCTTCTTTTCTATTTAGAGAAGAACTTAACTATTGCTATTAGGTTTAGTATTGTTGTATTCTTTTAGTTCTTGCTTCTCTGAGAAATTCTTTATCTCTCCTTCTATTGTAAATCATAATTTTGGTGGGTAGGGTATCCTAGGTTGCAGGTTTTTCTCTTTCAGCACTTTGATATATCATGCCACTCCCTCTGGCCTACAAATTTTCTGCAAATAAATCAGCTGATAACCTTATGAGGGTTCCCTTGTAACTTTTTGTTTTCCTCTTGCTGCCTTTAGAATAATCTCTTTAACTTTTGCCACTTTAATTATGATGTCTTGTTGTGGGTCTTTTTGGGTTCATCTTGTGTTGGACCCTCTCTGATTCTCATATGTGGATATCTTTTCCTTCAGGTTTGGTAAGCTTTCAGCCGTAATTTCTCCAAATATATATATATATATTTAGCTAATTAATTAATTTTATTTTTGGCTACATTGGGTCTTCATTGCTGCATGTGGGCTTTTTTCCCTTGTTGCAGAGAGTGGGGGCTACTCCTTGTTGTGGTGTGCGGGCTTCTCATTGTGGTGGCTTCTCTTGTTGTGAAGCATGGGCTCTAGGCATGCATGCTTCAGTAGTTGTGGCACACAGGCTCAGTAGTTGTGGCTCGTGGTCTCTAGAGCACAGGCTCAGTAGTTGTGGCGCACAGGCTTAGTTGCTCTGCGGCATGTGGAATCTTCCTGGACCAGGGCTCGAACGCATGTCCCCTGTGTTGGCAGGCAGATTCTTAACCACTGCGCCACCAGGGAAGTCCTCCAAATATATTTTTGATCCCCGCTTCTCTTTCTTCCTCTTCTGGAATCCCTATTATGCGTAAGTTTGCACACTTTATATTATCCCATACATCTCGTATGTTGCTTTCATCTTCTTTTCATTTGTCTTTCTGTCTGCTGATACGATTGAATGATTTCTGTTATTCTGTCTTCCAGATCACTTATTTATTCTTCTGTGAAACTTAGTCTGCTATTCATTACTTTTAGCTTGGTTTTTATCTTGGCAATTGAGTTGTCTAATTTTGATTGGTTCCTCTTTATAGTTTTTAGTTCCTTGTTACACTGATCTGCATTTCTGTTGATAATCTTTCTTATTTCCTTCAGCATTTTTATTACCTCCTTTTTTGAACTTGGGGTCTGGTAGACTTGAGAGGTCTGTTTTGTTGTTTGTTCTTTCAGGGGATTTCTCTTGTTCTTTTAATTGGGAATAGTTCCTCTGCTTTTTCATGTTACTTAACTGTTTCCCATAAACTCATAGAGACAGAACAAGTTATCTACTGTGGCCTTGAAGGGGTGTTTTTATGTGGGAACATCCGTGTGTAGACTGTGTAAGTCTGGTATTTTTGGTGCCAGAGCTATTTTTGGTATGGATGCCAGCCACTTCTTTCCTCAGCATGTGCTGGCCATTATCCCCTTGATAAGGGGTGTGATGGTGTTGTGGTGACCAGAGACTGCACTGGATGATGGGAGGGGCCTCCTCTTTGCTCCATGGCTGTCATAGCCCTGTTGAGGGTGGGGGTCTCCTCCCCAGATTTTAGAGTAGAAGCGCTGAGGGTTGGTTTCATTAAGGGTCCATTGCCTTTACATGTGTGCTCTGTCCCCAAGGCGGTGAGTGCTGAAGCAAGTGAGGCCCATGCGGTCAAAGTGAACCTATGGGCTGCACGTGCAGGTGTTTGTTGTTCTGCCCAGAGGCAGCCCAGTTTTGCGTCCCTTTCTCCATTATGTTTGTCCCAGACCTAGTGCTAGGCTCTGGAGGCTGGGGTGTTGTGGCTCCAGGAATCGAAGTGATTTTGCTGCTGCCTGGGACCTGGTCTGCCTCTGTGGTAGGGCTCCCCCAGGATCTGTTCACCCTAGATCTGCCTCCAAGCTGTGGTGTTACGTGGGCAGAACCAGAGTGCTCCTGCCTTGAAAGGGACCTCTGGGTACTCCTTCCCAGGTGCTGGTCATTGGGATCCTGTGATGCCACCCACTACCTGGTGAGTGTACCAACAAAGTCCACAGCTGCTAGATACACCCCTGGACCCACCCCTGACGTGTGCATACATGATGTTGATTTGCCCCATCACTAATGATGCTAACTTTAATCACTCGAGTAAGTTAGTAGCTGCCAGGTTCTCCACTGTAAAGTTACTCTTTTTTCATTTCAAAATTAATAAATACATTGTAATAATATTCCTTGAGATTATGTAAATATCATTTTTATTGCAATTTTACTCATGCTATTAAGTGAGGCCATGTTCAAATGGGGCAAACTGTATAAGTAAATGTGTGTAATCTTATATGTTTAAACTACATATTCTCCTTTTCACTTTCTAGTATCAATTCCTAATGAACAGAAATGTTCCCATTTCTCAAACCAAGGAAAAATACCTGAGAATTTACTGGTCATGAGACTTTAACATGCCAAGCATATTGCCAAAA
Organism: Phocoena phocoena; assembly: GCF_963924675.1. NCBI lineage: Eukaryota > Metazoa > Chordata > Mammalia > Artiodactyla > Phocoenidae > Phocoena > Phocoena phocoena. The sequence goes on along the minus strand of NC_089221.1, from coordinate 125,360,930 downwards.
AAATGTGGTATATGTTTTTATGCTTTTGTAAATGTTGGAGAAGAAAGGACATACACATCATAGTCATCCCTTTCATTTCTATCAGACTTTATAATTTACAAAGCATGTACACATGCATATCTCATCTGATTCTCACAATATACAGGTTAAACTAGGGATTATTATTCTCTTTATTTTATCAGTAAGGAAAAGGATATTGCACATATAGAGTGACCTACCCACAGCTACACACCTGGTAAATGTTCAGGTTGGGGTAAGCACACAGTCTTCTATTTAAAGGTTCGTTGTGTTCTCATGGCTTGGTGGAGTTTTATAATGAAGACAATGATGATGAGGTTGATAAAGACCTCAGTGATGCAAATGTTTATGAGTACAGAGAAGCGAGTAAAACTAAATAAAATCATGTGTTCTCCAAGGCCTAAACCTGGAAATGTAAAATTTTTAAAATAAATTTACTTCACATTTACATTTGTGATTAGATATCTGGCTTTCCAGATCCAGGCTTATAATCCAAAGCTCCAAGTATGTGGGCAAGACTGATCCCTTCCCCAAAGTTCCCAAAGAACACAGAGGTCCCAGGTCATTGGCTTGAGGAAGCCACAAGTGCATCGTGTCTTCACTGGTACGGCAGAATGACTGTGGAAGGTGAGGAACTTATTTGCTTGTCCCACCTCTCGGGCAACTCTGTGAGATTGCTTACAGACACGGTGGGAAATAAATAAGACTATTAGAAATAGACACTTCCTGGCAGCTTTTTAGGCACAAACTGATAACCAGGAGACCCAAGCTGAGAGAGACATGCAGTAAGGCAGACTCAATTAGGTCTCGATAGAAGCAGCTTGTCACAGAGGCACAGAATTGGCTTGAAATCATTTAACTTTAAAGCAACTGGAGTCAAAGAAACAGTTCAGGTTGAAAAATGATTTTGTTATAAATGAAAATTCCTTAGCTGTGTTTTATTTTTTCTGTTATCTTGTGTTTTAAATTTTTGTTTTATTTCAACTTCAGCCTTTCAGTACTTGGGGAAACCAACAACAGGGACTTATTTGTACCAGTGTAAATAGTCAACAGTAAGATATTAAATGGAACAACCTGCATATTTATAAACTGAAAATGAGTAACTCACTATTTTCTCATGCATAATGACTTTCAAATACAGTTCTTATGGCCAGATCACTGGGGCCACCAGCAATGATCTGGTCGTCTATAAAGAGTCACGTGTGAACATACACCTAAATACTTATTGACACACAAAGTGAGATTATAGCTTCCAGTGACACAGTCACACACAAGCAGAGTACCGTATTCATATAAACAGGCATTTTGATTCAATCAGTGAATAGAAATAAGACCCAGAGACAACAAAAAATTTGGTTGACAGTTTTAAAAGTTCAGGACTGACTTCAGTGTTGGTTCTCAGATTTATTTATATGAAATGAATCATATGCAGAATAATGTTAAAGATTTCTATTTCGAGGTTTGAGTTAAAAGAGAGAATTAAGAGTTGGCTTTTGAGGAGAATGGTTAAGAATTACGCTATAGAAGTAGCTGTGAAAGGTAAAAATTGGGATTTAGATATAAGGTGAACATTGTTTGGATTTACGTGAAATTAGAATTTATTTCTAAATGTTGAGATATAAGCTATAAATTAGGCCTCAAACCTAGGTAAGGATTTGACTACAGAATAATATATGTGATAAAAGTTTTGGAGGTGGGTCCCAAGCTCTCTTCATTTTGAGACAAATGTCTAAAAATATAAATTTTCCCGAAGGGTGTATGTGGGCATATGTGCTCATCTGACCATCGCTGCAAAGGGATTTACAGTCAGACCTTGAGGTATGGATGTTGGAAGGCTTGAATAAATAAAAGATACTTATGGGGGCTAGAGAGAATGAGAAAAAGGTATTGAATTTAAGGAAAAGTTAGGAAAAGTTAAAAGAGCAATAAAAAATCACAGAGAAGGAATATATAGAAAGAGAAAAAAGTAAGATAGAGAAAAGGAAAGCTATTTGATAGGAAAAAGGAAATGAAATGGAAGGAGAAAGAGTGGTCTTTTGTTTTTATTCACTACTCAGCATTTCTGGACCAATATTTCTTCTCTTTTGTGCACTTACATACTGGTTCTTCATGTCTATGATTGGGTTGAGAAGGTGTGTCAGAAACATCAGAGGCTGAGAATTATTAGATTACTGAGCGCCTTACTGTGATTAACAGATTGGAGTCAAATATTGTGAGCTTAGTGTTAAGCATAGATTTGAGTTAAACACTTGAACTGGCTAGGTTTATGGATAAATTATGCATTTAACATTAGCATTAGAGGGTTGGGAGTCTAAAATCATGGGTCGGTATTTATTAACATGGAATAGCTGACGTTGGTGGCACAATTAGATTGATAATTAAAATAATAAAGGTGGTTCAGAGCTGTGTTAAATTTAGAGTAGCATTTACAAGTGTGCCCTACTCCCTGAGTAGAGTCACACAGCATCATTGTTAAAACAGACTGGTATGGTCAAGTAAAGAAGGCTTGGCTAGGAATTAGTTTCATTAGAACAATTAGAAAATAAATTACCCAAATAGTGTCTCTTTCATTGCAGATGAAAATTTTTTTGCCAATTCTAAAAATATACTTTTTAAACCTTAGGATTAAGTTAGATTTTTTAAGCTGTGTCAGAAAGTTCACTGGTTTATTTTGATAATTTTTGCTATAAAATTATTACTATGAAAGGTATTTATGGAATAAATTTGTAGTTATGAAGGCATGTCATTCCTAAAAAAATTTATGACCATTGCTCTTGGTGTTATACATATTTTGCTCTTTATGTTCCATTTAAAATGGGTTTTTATCTTTTGATCTATTAAGGTTACTAGGTAGATGATAGTTCTACAAAGTTTTTAATAAGCGTAATTATTTTATTTGATACTTAGACCTCAACAATGAATTGTTAGAATTTCATTGTACTTTTTAGTTTATTTTGGCATGTTTGTATTTGTCAGTCAGTGAGGTGGGGAGTCTGAAGGAGAGCGCAGTTTTCTCCACCCAGCAAAGATGACACTGAATCTGTGTCTGCCCCCTCCCTACCAACCCCACGCCCTGGGAACCTGTGCCAACATGAGGGAAGAGGCCCAGGGATGACGAAGATGACAATGACAATATCCTTGCTCTGTAATCACGTCTATGGAGAAGTTAACATCTTCCTTCACGAAGAAACTGAACTTTTTCAGTACTCTTCCTATGGGAACAACACAGTTAACAGGGTTCATTAGCACAAGAGGAAATTTTACACAATATTAGAGCTGAAAGGAACTATAGAGATTATAGGCAGAACCTCATCTTACAGATGAGGAAAATGAGTTTCTAAAAAGGAATGTCCTGGCCTCAGGCAGTTCCTGACAGAGGCAGAAGCAGAATGTCCCTAGACCAGTGACACTTCCATCCCACCTGCTGCCTCCACTTATCCCAGAGCCCAGACTGATCACCCAATGTCTTAAAACAACAAAGAAGGGGGAAGTCTGACAAGGGAAGCTGAGGTGGGCTGTGCCTCAGCCTTTTCTGGTCAGCAGGGCCTGTGATGAGGCTGGATCCTGCACTAGTGAGAACTCCCACCACATGTCCCCTTCAGTGTCCTTGGACACAGGCTGGTTTCTAGGCTGAGGACCCAGTGTCTGTGCACATTAGAGAATCTTCCCTTTTGTGAAATAAAAGTTCCTGAGTAGGAATCAATATGTAGACATGTCCTTCTGGGCTCAGGCCCTAACTCCATATTTTAACTTGATAAGATAGTCACAAAGATGAAAAACCACAAGATCTGAGACAAGTGGCCAAAATCCAGTGGTCTAAAAGAGAGTTAACAGTGAGCAAAGGGGACTTGGTGTTAAGATAGTAAATGCTGAGTTGCCTGTTTTGTACCAAAGAAGTGACATCTGCCTGGTGGTTATTGCCTTCCAAAACCCTGTGCAGGCCAAACAAAATACTTAAAACATGTTCATGGGATTCTGGTCCAAGTACTGACAGCTTGTATTCTCCTATTTTAGATCAAAGAAAATATAATCTTTGTGGTAGCCTTATCCTCCCTATCTCCCTAAGGCTGCAGATATTTAGAGCCACTAGGAAATTGAGGAGGGTAAAGACCCTCTGGCTACAGTTTATCTAAGAATCGTCTGTTGGCTGTTAAGTCTCTTAGAAGTCATGTAAGATAGTGGTTTTCAATTATTTTTTAGTGTGGGATTCAGAACCCTTTCTTCCAATAAGAAACTATTTGGAACTCTACTCCTTAAAATAGTCGAAAGCTGGTTGGGATTGGAGACCACCCCAAACGATCCCCATAACCTCTTTGGTGACTCCTGACTTGCCTCTACAGAACCTCTGGGCTCTGGGGACAGCAGTTTGGAAGCTCATGGTCTTGTTAGACTCTCTCAATTGACAGACAGGAATTAGAGGTTCTGTCATGGAGGGACCAGTCCAAGCTGGCAGAGCAGGTGGCTCAACCCTAATCTGACTGTGAGGCAGCAAGTTTTCTATCTCTCCCAGCTTCTCTGGGTGGGCAGAGTATAGCTTCTGGAGAGTTAAGCAGGCTTGTGGAAAGAGGAGAAGATTGCAGTGGAGGACGCTGCCCTAGGTGCTTTTTCTTCCCATGCAGTACTCACAAGCTGTCAGTGCGCAAGTGGCATTCATTCCCATAGGTGATGTAGTCAGACCACAAACAGGCAGGTATGTGATGGGGCAGGGGATGGCCACCACTGGGTGCTTCTCGTAAATGCTGCAGTCTACCTGCGACAGTCACAGGAGGATGTCCTGCTTTTCTCCTGGTCCTCAAGCTGGGCTACCCTGGCCTCTACTGAACAGGAAGCACAGTACCATCTTGGACGTCCCAGCTCCAGTATTCTGATGCTGCTGTGGCTACTTCTATTGATAATAATATGACCACTCTGACAAATACTAGTACTACCAGCACCACTTCTATTATATATGTATGTGTGTGTGTGTGTGTGTGTATGTGTGTGTGTGTATACATATGTGCATTTCTTTGCCAGGCATTAAACTTAAATCTTACATGAAATTTCTTTGTTTAATCTTCAGAACAACTGAATAGGGTAGGTTCTACTATTACCCCTATTTTACAGATGAGGGAAATTTGGGCTTAAAAAGAGAACTTGTCTAACATAAAAGCTGGTAAGTGGTAGGGCTGGGATCTGAATCCAGAGTCTGTGCAATTAACCAAGGTAAATGTCTCTTGCCTCTCACATGTTATCCCTTCCATGAAGACATCACCATCTTCTCAGCTAGAAGTCCTCTCCTGCTCTTTCTTAATTCTGGAAATTTTTCTTTAGGCTGTGGTTATTTACATATATGTATGTCATATTTCTTCAGCTGCCTTCTGAAAAGCAAAGGCAATTTATCTGTGGCTGCCTTCCCTTTCACCCCCCCAAGCATACTGAATTAATCTTACATATATATTTCATAAGTATTTGTTGGCTAAATATAGTAAATAGGAAATTAAAGTAAAACTAACTAGGAAATTAAACTGAAATTAAAGTGTGGTTCAATATACTCACTGTTTTTAAAGGCAGACTGGCAGCTTCTGAAAGAGATATACAGTTGGAAATGTTAAAAATAAAGCAAAGTTGTGATGTCTCATTAATTAACAGAAAGTCTGTCGATTGAGACTGTAGTTCTCTGGTGATGAGTTTCAGCACCTACCCCGTCCTTTCACAAAACCCAGCTGTTTGCTGAGGAAGCCAAATGGCCAATAGGTTAGGTAAGCCTTGGTTCAAGTAAGAGAATCATCCAAAGTTCCTCCGTTTATTGACCATGGGACATTTTCTGGAGTTCATCGTGTTTCTGATAATGTTTTAAATCAGATAGCAATAAAAATATTGCAGTCACCACTTCTAAGAGCCTGAAGCACCATCTTTGATATTCTCCCCCTCCTAGTTGATATAAAGGAATGTAATGGGATATCTCCAAGGCATCAGAATCTTATTTAAGTAATTTTTCACTGTTTAAAAGTTTAATTGTTGACTCCTGGGTTTTGGAGAATCGTGCTTTATATCGATCCTCCTGTATTGATTTGGAGAGAAATCCAAGTTTCTCTGAGTCTTTGCACTGAGGAGTAGTATCTAATAGCACCAGCAATTTCTAGTGTCCTAATAAAATGGGAGACTTACGAAAAAATAAGGCTTTTTTGTTTTTTTGGTTTTTTTGGTTCCATGAATGGAAATAGAAATCCTTAAAAGGAATGCACTAGATCCAAATCCCTCAACTCCAGGTGGGACATAAGAGTCTCCTTTTCCAGGCCAGGGCTGTTTCTGTTACAAACTAGTATACTTTAAATCCACATGACCAGACATTTCTCTGAGATGTTCACATCCTACGAGGGGCTATTTCAGAGAACAAGCTTAATGGCTATACAGGGCACTATCTACGCTTAACTTACCTGAGCAGGTGCAGAGATGGGCCACTGTACAGAACAGAAGGAGATCCCCAATGATCTTCATGATGGAGATGGCTGTGATTCAGAGGCTGCTCAGGACCGTCACAACAACTGCATCAGCCATACCCTAGGAAAGGGGCATGTTTATAAGGCAATGCTTGGTTTCTCCACCTTTCCTGTGAGGTCATCCAGAGTCAGTGTTGGCTCTGAGAGGCTCTCAAAGCACAGTGTCACACCCTGGGTGGTGATACAGTCCTTGTCACTCAATTGCTACTTCCTGTCTGACCAACAGATTGATTATGCAAGGTGAGAAGTATTTTTCTGTCTGCTCTGGAGGTGGGGAATGTTGTTACTTAGAATTCCAGACCTCATATAGTAGAAGAGATTAAGTATAGGCTGCTTAGCCTATTTACAAAATAAATGAAAATATCAAAATTTCTTTATTTCACCAAAATAGAGGATATTAAACTCAGATCAGACAGGTTACACTTCGGTTTATATTTTGGCTCCTGGGAAAATGTTGTTTTATTTTCGAGGCAATAAACCCATGAAGCAAGCTGGGATATAGTGGAAGGACTAGTGACCTTAGCACTTATGAGGCTTGGAGAAAGGCATTGACATTTTCTAGCTGTGTGATCTTGGGGAAGTCAGTTGTGTCATGAGCCTATATCAGTTAGGAAGAGCTGGTTATGTTGTGGTAACATATAATCCCAAGACTTCTGTGACTTAAAACAGTACAAGTTGATTTTTACTCAAGCTATTCATGTATGGTGGTCAGCTGATGGTGCCGCATGCCTTCAATGGATTCCAAGTAGACAGGGTAGTCACCATTTGGAATATTGTTCATTGTCAAAGTGAAGTGAAGATGCATTCCTGAGGATTTCCATTTACAGCAATTGAATATTCCATCTCAGAAGTGGCACCAGTGTCACTCTTCTTCACTGTCATGTGGATGTGGCCTGGCCTAACCATAGAGGTTACTGGGTACAGTGTTACCTTGTCTCTCTCTTTTTTTTAAAAAAAATTATTTATTTATTTTTGGCTGTGTTGGGTCTTCGTTTGCTGTGCACAGGCTTTCTCTAGTTGCATTGAGCAGGGGATACTCTTCGTTGCGGTGTGCAGGCTTCTCATTGCGGTAGTTCCTCTTGTTGTGGAGCACAGGCTCTAGGCACATGGGCTTCAGTAGTTGTGGCATGTGGGCTCAGTAGTTGCGGCTCCCAGGCTCTAGAGTGCAGGCTTAGTAGTTGTGGCACATGGGCTTAGTTGCTCCGCGGCGTGTGGGATCTTCCCGGACCAGGGCTTGAACATGTGTCCCCTGTGTTGGCAGGCAGATTCTTAACCACTGACCACCAATTTTGAAAACTGGAATGGGAAGAACTGGAAATAGCTGGCAAACGACACAGAGACCACCCCAGAGCCTTAGTTTCATGCCATGTCAAGTGGGACCTATTGCTAGCCCCAATAGAGTTCACATAATTGGAGTCTTTTACATGAAAGTCTGTTTTCAAGTGCAGTGCATGTAATTGTTGCTGTGATTGTTATTATTATTATTGACAGGCCAAGAGTCTCCGCTGTGAGTTGCTGACATTAGATTTTAAACTGTATTTTCCAAGCACAGTTATCCAAATGTCTGTTATTTATCTTTTGATCTTGAGGACATATGTATGAAAACCTGGGGGAAGGCGGTAGAGTCTGCTTCACCAGTGCTTTGCTTGGCAGGCTTATTGTAGTACATTCTGAAGCATAACACATACAAAAGATAATAAATGACATTGCATGCCTCCCTAAAATTTAGACTCTTACATCTGTTTGGGGAGCAGTATAATCTCTTAGTTAAGAATATGTGCATTGGGACTTCCCTGACGGTTTAGGTGGTTTAGTCTTAGTGGTTAAGACTCCATGCTCCCAATGTAGGGGGCATGGGTTCGATCCCCAGTCAGGGAACTAAGATCCCGCACGCCACATGGTGCAGCCTTAAAAAAAAGTGTGCATTGAGTCCCATGGATCTTATTTGCAATCTTGTTTCTAATAAATGTTGGCTGTGTGACTTTGAGTGCATAGGTTAAGTTCTGATATTTTAGTTTCCTCATCTGTAACATAGAAATAATACCTCACAGAGTGGTTTTGAGTGTGAAATACAATTTTATATATATATATATATATATATATATATATATATATATATAATGTGTCTATAAATAGGTAAAATCTCTGGTGTGTGTGTGTTTGTATATCAGATGCTAAGATCATAATTAGAGCTTGATATAGGGTAACTAATGATATGGAATGTGATATTCATGACAACTGATTGGGGGAGGAATTTTTATTATCCAGTTTTATCAGTGAGTAAGTTGAGGCTCAGAGGATTTAAGTAATCTTCCCAAGATCATGATACCAATTAATGTAGGAAACTATTAGGTTCAGTCACGGAAAAAAGGGGAAGTGAATGTTCTAATAAAGAGAGTGAATTATAAGCTTTATTGTTTACTGTGAAAGTTTGAAGAGAATGAATACTGAGAAAAAGCCATTATATTTCAAGAAGAGGTGTTTTGCTGCAGTTTGAAATGCAATTTTAGCTAAAAGGATTGGGAATGGAATCAAAGGGTGATCAGGATGAAGTGGAAAGATAGGGTTATTTTTTTTTTAGATGTTTGATAGTCAGAGGAGAAGAATGGAAAAAACAAAGGCTTCAGCAAGATCTAGGATGGACTGAGCATGTCTTAAAGACAAAGGGAAGAAGAAGAAATTTAAGGTAACATGATGGAGTGTGTCTAATTAGAGGAGTATAGAAAAGTAAGAAATAAGATTAAGAGCACAAGTGTAACACCATTCCCTATGACATGGAAGACAGAGAAGAGCGGATGAGTGTAGAGACATATTGTGAAAGGAAGAGAAAGAAAGGTGAAGGGGTACCCATTGTAAGCTTGGCTCTGACTGTTAAGTCCTGGGGTTGCCTTTTGCAGTGGAAGAATCAGGTTGCTCTGGAAGCTGGAGTAGAATGAAGAAGGCTTGGCACAGACCTGGATGGGAGCAAGTCAGATAGTCAACAAAGGATATAAAATTAGTGGCCACTAGACATAATTAGTACTAGTTTTTAGCAGACCCAGTCAATACCATGCTTAACATTCCTTCCAAAGTATGTTATGACACTGAGTCACTGTGGGTTTTGCCCTTTTACTTAGCTGAGGCAACAGGGACTTAGAGAAATGGCTAGTTTATGGTTAAGGTTAAGAGCCCATACTTTTTACTCACTCTGGTGTATTGCCTTTAAATCGAAATCTTAGAGGTAGACCTGAAGACATATTGGAAATTGGAGTAATAGGAGTAAAACCAGCCACATCAGAGCAGTCAGGAAGGAGAGCTGATGTTTTAAGTGAGCAAGCAGACAGGGCTGAGCACCAGGTCAGGGTGCATGGCTTTTTCATGTGTGAGAATCATCTGGAAAGAAGGAGGATCCCAGTGGGAGAGGGGATGATTGAGAATCAGGAGACAAGGCCTCATCCCCTGTCCTCCACCTTCATCTAAGGTGCAGTGCTGTGACAGCCCTTTTGCCATCTGGTGCTTTCTGCTTCCCCCACAGCTAGACTGGTGCTTCAAGTTTTCAAGTTAAAAACCCCTCCTAGGAACCCTAATATGTACAAGTAATAAATAAGGCTGAGGATGGGGGCTGGCTAGGGAGAAGTTGGAACTCTACTACTTAATTCTGTTTTTCTCTCCTAATTTCTGTACCAGCTCACCCCCAACCCCAGGCTCCTTCCTTCTTGGCATCCAACACCTTCAAGGCCTTCTTGTGGCAGTTTAAAATCAGTGACCTAGATTTGACTGAACTAGCTCTAGCCTTTTGTCTGTCCTCTTCTCCCTTCCCTATGTGGCCCCTTCACTCTCCAGCTCTTTTTTTTTTTTTTTTTTGCCACACTGCACAGCATGTGGGATCCTTATTCCCTGACCAGGGATCGAACCCACGCCCCCTGTGTTGGAATCGCAGAGTCCCAACCACTGGACCCCCAGGGCAGTCTACTCCAACTCTTTTCCTCTCCCCTCCTCTTCCCTTCCTCCCCTTCCCCTCCCCCCTCCCCCCTTCCCCCTCCCCTCCCCTCCACTGTGATCAGGCCTCTGTGCACTGAGTCACAGTGACCCAGAGATCTGAATATTTGCATTTTGATCTTTGCATTTTGATTTGTGTCTGACAGGACCTTGTTCCCTGCCTCTTGTGGGAACAGGGAGTTAGCACATCTAGGGATCCAATGCTTTGGTTCTATTCAATTTTCTTTGAATCACTGAGGCTTAATAGTTTCAATCATGGGACAAGATGTTGTGAATTAACAGTAAGGACTATTTCCTGTTGGTTCATGTTGCTTCTAGGTGACCTGACACTATCTGGATCTGGATTACATACACACACACACACACACCTCCCAGCTCTTGTTACTAAAAACCTGTCTGCTGTGCTCAGTGCTGAAGGGAACACCTGTAACCCTAGAGTTAGCCAACATTAGAGGATGTATTAGCCTGCAGGGGCTGCCATAACAAAATACCAAAGACTGGGTGATTTAAACAACAGAATTTATTTTCTCACAGTTCTGGAGGCTAGAACTTCAAGATCAAGGAGCCAGCATGGCTGGTTTTTCCTGAGGCCTCTCTCTTTGGCTTGAAGACAGCCGCCTTTGCACTGTGTCCTCACAGGGCCTTTGCTCTGAGTGTATGAGGCCTGGTAACTCTTTCTCTTCTAATAAAGACATAAACCCTATTAGATTAGGGTCCCATCTTTATGACATCAGTCAACCTTAATTACTTCTTTGAAAGCACTTTTCCAAATACAGTTACATTAGGGGTTAGGACTTCATCACGTGGATTTTGGAAAGGACACAAATCAGTCCATAACATTCTTCCCTCTGCACTCCCACCCTCTACCAATTCATGTCCTTCTTTCATGCAGAGAACCCTAGACCTTTGATCTTCAAGACACTGGTATCCCTTGAAATGTTAACTAGTATTTCTTGAAAAAGGGACTCTTTGGTCAATTAGACTTGGGAAACCCTAGACACTCTATTTCTTTTCGGGAGATTCATAATGCACTTTATTTTATTAAAGGTTCTGTTAAATTTTCTACAATACAGAAATTTTTTTTCACTTTAAACTTAATTTTCACCAAACTTAATTTGCCACAGTTTACCCATTACATAACATCTAAAGAGCTGTTGGTGTTTTCCTTGGACATTAACAAATAAGGAGTTACTCCAGTTTCCCATAAAGTCATGATGTTCTATATAAAGACTAGTTACCAAGGAAGATCATTGAATTTTTGGTCTGTTTGGACTGCTCAGAAGTTCTTTATCATATTGAACAGAACTGCATCTCTATCTGGTTTCCATATATTCTGGTTCTCTACAGTGGAGCCCAATAGAATGTGTCTGCTCTCTCCAAGTATGCAAAGGCAGCTGTAGAGTGCCTAGTCAAGGTCTCTTTTTTCTCCAGATGATATAGATCAGCTTCTTTAATATTTTTTTATAGTATATAATCCTGTATGTCCTCCCTACCCTGACATATCAATGCAAAGTTACTTAATAATAGTACAACACAGGTAATAACCTCACCATTTCCCTTCTCTGTTCCAGACAGTGTTATCCACACTGGAGATACAGAGATAAATAAGACATGTGAGGACTTTATTTCTTGGACCTTACTTTCTTGTAGAGAAAATGTTTCAAAAAATAATATGATTTTGGATTTTTTTTTTTTTTTTTTTTTTGTTGCATTACGTGGGCCTCTCACTGTTGTGGCCTCTCCCATTGCGGAGCACAGGCTCCGGACGCGCAGGCTCAGTGGCCATGGCTCACAGGCCCAGCCACTCCGTGGCATGTGGGATCTTCCCGGACCGGGGCACGAACCCGTGTCCCCTGCATCTGCAGGTGGACTCTCAACCACTGCCCCACCAGGGAAGCCCTGTTTTGTTTTTTAACATCTTTATTGGAGTATAATTGCTTTACAATGGTGTGTTAGTTTCTGCTTTATAACAAAGTAAATCAGCTACACGTATATCCCCATATCTCCTCCCTCTTGTGTCTCCCTCCCACCCTCCCTATCCCACCCCTCTAGGTGGTCACAAAGCACCGGGCTGATCTCCCTGTCCAAGACAGTTTTTATCACATAAGAAAGTTAAGGTATAGAGGAGAGAGGCTAACTAACTTGCTGAAGTTCACTTAAGTAACATGAGATCAAGCTGAGGTTTGAATTCAGGTAGTTTGGTTTCAGAGCTTGTATTCTTAGCCATTTACCACTAACGATTAATGATGCTGAGGTGAGCCTTGTTCAGACTCATTAACACTTAGCCAGGCAGTGTCTTGGGAGCATATGTGTCTCCCAGGAAAAACACAAAACCATTGGGAAAAAAAAAACCACTTCTCTTTCCCAAAGTCTCCTCTAAGGGGTATACATCAATGCCTCTCAACCTGAGATGCATTAAAATTCCACTGGGGATCTTGATAAATTGTAGAATTTGACCCAGCACGTCTGCAGTGAAATCTGCAATTCTGCATTTTTAACAAGCTCCCAGTGCTGTTCCTGACCATGCTCTGAGGAGAAAGGGTCTGGAAAGTCAGGAGACAGATGAAGAAGTGAGAAATCCGCCATAGTGTTTACAGATAAATTACGTTCAGGAGTTGCATCTAGAGGAGCAGGCTGTAGCTCAAAGTATTAAAGGAATACCCTTTTAACAGCTTCTCATCTCATTCAGAATAAGACCTAGACTTCTATCCGTGGCTTTAAGGCCTACCTACATGACGTCGTTGTATCTCCCAGGTCTCTCTGATCTCAACATCTGGTCTTGACTTCTCCTAGCCCCTCCAGCAATCTCTCTGCTTATAGCAGGCAGTATCCACTCCTGACCTTGCTATTCGTGGGTTTTGTTTATTTGTTTGTTATGGTTTTTCCCCCAGCACTATGCTCTTACCAAGGTCATCTTGAGAATACAGGCCTTATCTGCCCAGTGCCTAGAACAGTATCTGACACAGCATAGGCACCCAATAAATGTTCATTAAACAAACCAATAGGTTTTATTTGCCTGTGCTCTATAAAAAATTTCTTACTGTTTTGTAGAGAATAAATAGATCTGGAGATCAGAAAACAGAAATGGCGATCAAGCCTAAAAAGTTGATGCTAAGTGAATTTTAACTAATTTACTTTAAATACCTGAAAAGTAAGCAGGAAACTTGGCTCCCATTTGAGGAATGATTTTATAATTTTGAAAACAAAATTTAATTTTGATACATTATTTGTCCATTAGTGCATCTAGGCTCTCTTTTTCTAGTCCCTTTCGGGTTTGTAGACAACATAAGGTTGTGGTTAGGAGCAAGATAATTGAGTTTAAATTTCAGTCCTTTATATACTACAAGATTGCATAGTTTACCTTGTCTAATTTTAGTTTCCTCATCTGTAAAATGGGGGTCACAATGATAGCAGGCTTATAGGACTGTGGAGAGGATTAATTGACATAAAGCAAATAAAACACAGCACTTGGCATGGTGCATGTGCTCACTGAACATGGGCTAATTATTGTCAGAACTCTACCTCTGCTTTTAAGGCTGGGCCAAGATGTCAAACTGCCCCTTCCTTTATTGGAATGCCTGTGTTACCATCTAAAACTTCAGATGGTTATTTCCATTCTCAGCTTACACTTCATATGAGCTTAGTTGCCATGTGTGTGTTCCTATCTGTCTCCCAGTTAGCCCAGCATTTTCACACAACAGAGAAGATGCTTGTTAAGTCAGGGATTTCTAACTATGCCTGTTTATTTTCCTACTAAAGTAGAATAATTGTGGGCTCTCTTTTTTTTTGAGGAGGGGAAAATAAAAGATAGAATTTTCCTGGTTCTCTCTTTTTTATTCTGTGGTAGGACAAGTTATACCTTCCACCCCCTTTTTGAGGAGAAGATTCTGCTTTTGTTATTTTTGGTGAGGCAGAGATGGAAAGGTGAAATAATGAAATAGTGTTCAACTATACAAGATGATAATTAACAAGAGAAGGTCTGTATTTTAAGAGACTCTTCATTTTAAGGGACCTGAGAGACCTGAAACTTTATCACCCCAGCTCCAAAGAGAGCCACCCAGCTGGATCCTACTGGCCTGGAGTGCTGGGGGCAGGAGGGATGAAGACATAAGAGGACGAGGGTCTCCCCTGCTAGCAGAGGTGGACTGTGTATATGCTGGAAAGGTGATGGAGAAAGTAGACTTGTGCATACCTTTCTGGACCTGTCTGGTTCAACTAGTCAGATTAAGTTAGAAGATTGAGGCTGGCATCTAGTGGCAACAACAGGTACTAACACAGAGCACACATGGCAAAGGAGAGAGCTCTTTTCATTTCCCCAGCCTCAAGTAAAATAATGACTTCATCTCCCTGTATTAGTCAAGATCTTTCAGCTACAAGTGACAGATTATAGACCAGATCAAGCAAAAAAAGAAAAGGGAATTTATTGAACGATGTAATGTGAACAATGGGATGGAGTGAGGATTAGGTATACTGCAATTGGGGGTCAGACGATGAGTACTCTCTCCCTTTCTCTCAAAAACATGCTTGTTCCCCAAAGCTCTTGGCTCTTCTCTCCTTCTGTTAGCATGTGGACCTTTTTCTCTTCTACTGAAAGTGGGCTTCATTTATGAATATGAGGTAGAAATTCTCAAACAACTGTGTGCATGTGTGGAGGGGATATTTTCCCTTTTGTTCACGTCTTTAAGTGAGATTAGTGGGACAGCGTCTGACCTTGCAGATAAGCCTGCCATCTGGAATAAACTGAATTCAGGGGAGTGTTCATAAGCACGTTTGATAACGGGCCTCAGCCCCGAGCAAACTGAAAGCTGACTTGAAACAATCAGTACCCAGAGATGAATATCTACCACCTTTTTCAGTATGGTGTTTATTTCTAATAAATGTGATACTCAGTTCTCCATTAGTTTTCTTTTGTTTCCAATGTTGTTCCAAATTTGGGTGCAGCATGGAGTTGTGTTATTTATTATACACCCTCAAATTCCAAAAGAAATAATTTTCAGAATTTAGTGAAAAGAATAAGCAAGTATATAGTACTCTGTTATCCATTAATCACGTTTTCCGTATTTATCAAATTTAATATGAGGACCGAATTCCCTAAAGAAAAGAGAAGAAAAAAGAGATTAGTATCATAAGGAAAGGGGACCTTGCTTCACATCCTTTCTCTTCCAAATGAAGTCCTGAGAAAGCGAGCTGCTTCTACAATTCCCTTTACCTCCGTCTCTTTTCATGGCCACCACAGTTGGCACATTCCCCCCCATGTCTTGATTATTCAAAAATTGCTCTGTGAAGTTTTTCAGTAGAGAGTCTTTCATTCCCCAACCCATTCCCATTTTAATACCTTTTCATTCAGTGTAGCAATGTCAAATTTCTCTACCAAGAAGTAAAAGATAACCACAGCAATAATGCTATGCATAATAATTCACATAATTCACACTCTACTCAAATTTTCACTAGGTTTACACTGCCCATAGACTACAGTCTGTTCCCCTTACTTTAGGATTTATGTTTCCCAGAAGACTAGCGTCTGCCTAACTTTCCACCTTATTTATTACTGTCCTTTAAATACCTGACATTCCTTTCAACACAATTTTTATCTTCCTTATTTCCCTAAAGACATTGCAGTTTCTCAGTTCCATGTGTTTTCCCAAGCAGTGAGCCCTGTGTAAATTGCCCATTCTATTTTCTTTTGCACTTTTTCTTTTTTTAAACCTCTCAACATAGTATTAGCTTTTTATTTATTTATTTATCTGGTTGCTCTGGGTCTTCATTGCAGCAGGCGGGCTCCTTAATTGTAGCTCGTTTTCTCCCTAGTTATGGCTTGTGGGCTCCTTAGTTGTGGCACACGGGCTCCTTAGTTGTGGCATGCGAACTCATTAGTTGCAACATGCATGTAAGATCTAGTTCCTTGACCAGGGATCTAACCTGCGCCCTGTGCATTGAGAGCACAGAGTCTTAACCACTGTGCCACCAGTCCATGCACTTTTTCTTTAAGAATACTTTAACTGCCTCATGACAAAGGAGGCAAGAATATACAACAGCGAAAAGACATTCTCTTCAGTAAGTGGTGCTGGGAAAACTGGACAGCTACATGTAAAAGAATGAAATTAGAACATTCTCTAACACCATATATAAAGATAAACTCAGAATGGATCAAAGACCTAATTATAAGGCCAGACACTATAAAACTCTTAGAGGAAAACATAGGCAGAACACTCTTGGACATACATGGCACCAATATCTTTTTTGATCCACCTCCTAGAGTAATGAAAATATAAACCAAAATAAACAAATGGGTCCTAGTTGAACTTAAAAGCTTCTGCACAGCAAAGGAAAGCTTAAACAAAATGAAAAGACAACCTAAGGACTGGGAGAAAATATTTGCAAACGATGAGACCAACAAGGATTAATTTCCAAAATATGCAAACAGCTCATCAGCTTAATATCAAAAAAAAAAAAAGACAACCCAATCAGGAAATGGGCAGAAGACCTAAATAGACATTTCTCCAAAGAAGGCATACAGATGGCCAACAGGCACATGAAAAGATGTTCCACATCACTAATTGTTAGAGAAATGCAAATCAGAACTACAATGAGGTTATACAATGAGGTATCACCTCACAGCAGTTAGAATGGCCATCATTAAAAACTCTATAAATAATAAATGCTGGAGAGAGTGTGGAGCAAAGGGAACCCTTCTACACCATTGGTGGGAATGTAAATTGGTGCAGCCACAATGGAGAACAGTATGGAGGTTCCTTAAAAAGCTAAAAACAGAGTTACCATATGATCCTGCAATCCCACTTCTGGGCACATATCTGGATAAAACTCTAATTTGAAAAGATACATGCACCCCAATGTTAATAGCAGTATTAGCCAAGACATGGAAGCAAACTAAATGTCCATCAACAGATGAATGGATAAAGAAGATATGGGGTGTGTGTGTGTGTGTGTGTGTGTGTGTGTAATGGAATATTACTCAGCTGTAAAAAAAAGAATGAATTAATGCCATTTGCAACAATATGCATGGACCTAGAGATTATCATATTAAGTGAGGTAAGTCAGAAAAAGAAAAAGACAAATGTCATATGATATCATGTATATGTGGAACCTTAAAAAAGGATACAAATGAACTTGTTTACAAAACAGAAATAGACTCAGAGAAATAGAAAACAAACATAGGGTTATCAAAGGCAATAGCAGGTTGGGGGGATAAATTAGGAGTTTGGGATTAACATATACATACTACTGTATATAAAATAGATAAACAACAAGGACCTACTGTATAACACAGGGAACTATACTCAGTATCTTGTAATGACCTATAATGGAAAAGAATCTGAAAAATAATATATATATATTGCCTGCACTCCATTTGGATGGGGAACTGCTACTAGATAACTGTTGCTTATTTCTTGAATGTGAAATCCTAGCTTACTATTAATGTTTGATTTTTTTAAAATAAATTGGAAACCTGTATTTTTAGGTAAAATCTGATTTTTGAAATACTGTCAACCATTAAAACTTACTGAAATACTATTCTGGTTAAACAGAACCAATACTGTTTTCTATTATCATGAATTTTCTTATGTAATATATTCTTTTTGCCACATAAGACCACAAACTTATGAAGAGTCTGGGATCTGTTTCATACAACTCTATTTTCTTTTTCTTTTAATTTTTTTTATTTTTATTTTTTTGTGGTATGCGGGCCTCTCACTGTTGTGGCCTCTCCCGTTGCGGGGCACAGGTTCCGGACGCGCAGGCTCAGCGGCCACGGCTCACGGGCCCAGCCGCTCCGCGGCATGTGGGATCTTCCCGGACCGGGGCATGAACCCGTGTCCCCTGCATTGGCAGGCGGACTCTCAACCACTGCGCCACCAGGGAAGCCCGACAACTCTATTTTCTTGGTAGTTATTATGAGGGCCCTACACTGAGTAGGCTTGGGGGATTCCTTTAAGGATAATGACTGATTTTTTTTTTTTTTTTTCAATTCTGGGCAAGATGCACACTTAAGTTTTCTGTTTTTCAAGGGATTTACATTGTTCATAAATGGCGGATATCTCTCAGGATTGTGAGTCCAGTTTCTCAGAATTTTTCTTCAAAACACTAGCTAAGAGCAGAGACAGAAGAATTACTCTTCTGCTTCCATTACTCAAAAGAGCATGATGACTATTCTTGTTGCCCCGAGATCCAGAAATGGCATGGAGGCCACGTTTATACATGCAAGTCACAGTGAGAATTAAAACAAATATACAGGCAACTGTACCATCCCTGCCATTGGCATCAGTGTTCTCTGTGTTCCAGAAATAGATATGTTTGATAAGAACTATGTTCATAATGGCTCCAATGAGAGAACCATTTTTTTCTTTTTTAATCAGCAGAGGCTCCTTATTTATACTTTGATTGAGAAAAAACAGTGTTCATAGTATATCTGGCAGACTTACAAGATAGAAAAGAAGGGAAGAAAGAAAGGAGAGAAGGAGAGAGAATGAGAGTGAGAGGGTGGGAGAGTGCCAGAACAGATCAGAGGCATGCTGATAGAGCTTTTGAGACTTTCTCAAGTCTCCTAGATGAGGCTGAAAAAAATCTCAGAACCATCTTTGAGAAGCCATTTGGTTGTAGCAGAGTGGAAAATCAAGTCCCCAATGTGATTCTGCATCAACCTATGCTGATTTTCAGAAGCCCAAGCCATTGTGGGTGGGTCCTTCTTATGCTGCTCATTTTAATGTTGTGCATCCAAATGCCAGACAGTGTGGCAAAGGCTTATGTGGAAGAGCTAAGAAGACGCTTCCCAAAGTCTTTTGCCTAATTAGCCCTGCCTGAGGAAGTGACAACCACCACATTTGGAAGGAATGATTATGTAATTTAATCATTCTACATAGTCTGCTAATATTCATGAATTCTCATTCATCTTTCTTTGAAGTCAATGGGAGATACTTGGTTAATTCACATTTTTCAGTTCCCATTCTTTTCCTTTAAAGTCATCCTCTGAGTCTAGTACTTGCTCTGAAGATGAGCAAGTATTACCTTTATTGGACTAGTTTCTACACCTCATTTCCTTCAGTGCTCAGAAATAATTGCAGTGGCATGCTAATGTGATGCCGAAGTCCCTGAAGATTCTTCTCAAAGGAAGATATGCATTAAAGAGTTAGCTCAGCAGACTTGAGATGCTCAAATCAGCTCATAGGAAGTAATCTCTACACCCTTGGGATATTCCTGCTGATAAGAGTAACTCTGTAACCTAGGGCCATAGGTCATGCCAGATAATTTACCCTGAGGTGAATGCCTGTTTTTGTTCACCTGTGGTGCTGAGCCGCTCTGTATCAGTTTAACTCCTGGGGGGGGGCGGGGTGCTGGAGACTAAGTAGTTGTCAACCATGTAGGTGCTGCGTGTCCCCAGTAAAAACCCTGGACACCAAAGCTTTGGTGGGGCTTCCCAGGTTGTCAGTATATAAGTTATGACACATGATAGCTGGGAGAATTTAAGCACTGCCTGTGTGACTCCCCTGGGAGAGGACGACTGGAAGCTTGTGCCTGATCTCCTAGACTCCACCCTATGAGTTTTCTGCCTTTGCTGATTTTATTCTGTATCCTTTCATTGTAATAAACTGTTAGCATGCATATAACAGCTTTTCTGAGTTCTATCAGTCCTACTAGGGAATCATCAAACCTGAGGGTACTCCTGGAGACTCCCAACAGAGAGGATCTCATAGGTCATGGAAGAGTTACTGACAAGACACGATAAGGCTGATTTGTAAAAACAGTTTCAAATAGAGCTAAAATATATCACAAGGAATATTATTAACTTTTTAATCTAAATTTCCCATTGAATTTATTTGAAAGGCAAAAAAATTTGACAGTTTTTTTCCATGTAAGACCACATAATCACTTTGTTACTTAACGTGTATATCTACACCTGTATTTATGTCTGTGTCTGTATGTCTGTATCAGTATCTATATTTACTTCTTCCAGGCAACAATATGGGTGCTACTCATAGGGATGTCACTGTGACTTGTTAAAGAAAATTTGATTTGATTTTTTTAAGATGGATTTCTATTTATTGCTTGAATATAATCTATAGGCTATCTACTAGTATGATCTCTGTACAGTTCTGCCAAAATATCATGTAAGCTTTTCTTTCTTTTTTTTTAAATGAGTCAACTTTGAATGTTAACTAAATTTTTTAAAAAGACTTTTCTGTTTACTATGTATGTAGTCTGTCCTCAGTCTTTTGTGAACAAGAGGCTATTAAAAGAAAAAAAATCCCGTGCATCAGCAAATCCAGTTCCTTGCTAAAATTATTGGAAATTTCTGTGAAGAAATATAGAGAAAAAATAATGGTATTTTGTTTTGAACTTACCACTGATCAACACAAAGGAAACACTCATTCTTTTAAGTGTGGCCATTTGTAGCACAAACATATGCTGTCACCTCAGGACAGTTTGCATCATAAAGGGGATCCAGTGGGTAGTACATTTTACATGGGGGCTACAAACATCATAAAATATCATATGAATAACAACTGATAGATTTTCCCTCATCTATTCCTGGCCTGTCACTTCTGCCCTACATAGAAATAATATCAAATGTTACTAGTCAATTGATCTTTTTGCAAGATTTCCTCTCCTCTGGGCTTTGGTCAGGCAAGTTTTTTTCTAACTACAGTATCCTCACTCATTCATCATTTGCTAGTCATAAGCAGTATAATAACTCAGCTTAAATCCCAAATGCAAAGTTTTCACTTAAACTTGGAGTCCCAGTGCCAGTAACTCATTATAAGAAGTTTGTGAGTAGAGATAGTTATGTGTCTCTGAACTCCTAGAAGATAGGGGCTTAAATGTAGTTTTTAAGAGTGAGGGTTCTGTATTGAGACTGGGATTAAATTCTGTATATACCGTTGTTAAACTCTGTGGCCTTGGACAATTGGCAGGTATTAATTCATTTAATGTTCAGAGATGCATCTTACTATTATAATGTTTGTGCTACATGGGAGTAAATCTAAGCCTGAAGAGGTTAAGATACATTCCCAAAGTCACATAGAAAACTTCCATTCTACTTAACCACTATGAAGTTTTAGGTCTCTCATGTCAGGAGAGTGATCAGATTAAAATCAGAATTCAGAATTTAGAAATTTAAATTTACCATAGGCCATTTAGAATAGTCATGTGGTTTGAAGATTTCTGCAAATAAAGTACAGACACAATAGCTTAAAAGAAACAGTTCTCCATGGAGTTTGATTTCACTCACTGAAGTTACTGACTGAACAAAGAAATGTAATGCAATTACTCATTTGCACAAAGTATACAAAATAATTTGTGACAACAAAATTTGTGGGTGGTATTCCTTTGTTAACTACTTCATTTATTTTCTCCTATTCACAGTCCTGACTTCATTTATAAATTTGCTGTGTCATTGAGGAAAGAGTAAAAACCATTTGGAGTTGTATGCTTAACTTGCAAACCGTGTTATTTTCATTAAGTCACTTGACTTTTGTTGGCTTTAGTTTCCTCGTCACAACAATTAGGATAAGTATATGCATTTTAAAAATGGTTGTAAAAATTAAAAGTAATACAGTAAATAAAGGATTAGGCCAGTTCCTACCAAGATACTGAACTAAAGAGGATACTAAAAATGATGACGAGAAAGCTTAGGAGTTCCTTGGCTCTGGAGAGACTGAGGGATATGGTGAACTGGTTTTTTACGAGGGGTGCTGGTGTTGCTTAGGGATAGAGGATGACCAGCTGGTTATGGGAGAATAAAATAAGAAAAGACCTATTGAAGTTTTGCCCTATCTCTCACTGTTAGGTGATATTTAAAATATCCAAGAAAATTCTAGCTTCCCAAAAGTCAGAATTTACAAAGTTAGAAAAGTTGTACGATTTTAAAATCTTCACATAAAGGAAACAACAAGCCTCCCAACCTCTCCAGGAATAGACTATGCAGTTTACCTATGCACTCTTTCAGAGAATAAAAAAGATGGAATGCTCCTCTCTAATTCTAAAAAGCCAGAATATTTTAATAACAAAAGCAGCTGGATATAGTTATGAAAAAAGAAAAATAAAAGCCTTCATCTAGTAAAAATAAAGTAATATATATACACTGCATACCATACATAAGAACAAACTTTAAATGGACCTGGATCTGAACATAAAAAACAAAACAATACAAAGATCAAAATATAACACAACTGAGTTGCTCTTTAATCTTAATATACAAAAGACTTTCTGATAATGACTCATTAATCTCTGTGCAGTAACAGAAAGGACTGATACATTTTATTACATCCAAATAAAAATAGCTTTTTCATGACAAAATATAAACATAAACTAAAAAAGATATCTGATAAACTGGAAAAAATATTTGCAACACATGTCATAGATAAAGGCCTAATATACCTGATACATAAAGAATACTTTAAAATTGAGGGGAAAAAAATCCCAATTGCTGAATGAGTTATATACATGGACCTACAATTCATACACACACACAAAACCCCAAAGATATGAAAATGACCCTTAAATTTGTGAAGGATATTCAAATGCAGTATGATAAGAAAAATGCTAATGAAAACTATATTGAAATACCATCTATTACTGGTGGGAATGCAAGTTGGCACAACTTTTATGAAGTGAAATTTGGCAACGTTGAACAAAACTACTTTGCATTCACATTCAATCACAATTCGAACCTACCCTGAAGATAAACTCCCAACGATAGAAAAATACATATGCATAAGATTATTTATTGCAGCATTGTTTTTAATTGCAAAATATTGGACACGAACTAATGCCCGTACACCTAAGACTGGTTGAATAAACTTTGGTACATCCATCCAAAAAAGTCTTATGCTGTCGTATAAAAGAATGAGGAAATCCCTGTGAACTGATATGTACTGCTTTTCAGGACATTCTGAATTGGGAAAAGCAGGATGCAAATAGGTACCTAAAACAAGATTGGTTACATAAAAGATGAGGGTGGGACTGCAGTGGAAGGAAAAGGGTATGGAGGCAGTGACATATCTTTGAACCTAAACCTTTTGTTCATTTTGGTTTATTTTGTTTCATTTGTCATGTTCAAAATAATTTTAAATTGCTATCCAATAGCAATCCTTTTCCAATAGTGATAGCCAATTGATACCCCATTTGTATTATCAAGCCCAAAGGCCTATGTTTCAGCAAAACTTTACCCATCCAGTCACAAATGACTCTTTTTCTCTCTGCAAGTAAAAGAAAGACATATGCTTACCTGAAAAAACAATCTGTGCCAAAGTGGAGGATACCAGGAGAAATATGGTCATGCAGGGAAAGGCAGCCATTTGATCTCATCTAACGTCCTGCTTTGGTGAGGCCTGTGAAAATGCTCACGATAGTTTATTCGTAATCTCTTGCATAACTGGCTTTCCAAACGTGAGAGAACCCACTACTCTGAATTGGTGCCATTCCCATGAACTTGGCCATGGTGATTCCAAACTGGCCTGGTCTCTAGGGATTCAGACCTAAGAAGGCTCTTCTGCTCTAAAGAGGGAAAGAAAACCATTAAAATAACTTCCCCCCCCCCCCCCCCCCCCCCCGCTGCCAACAGCCATTGTACAGTCACTGTTTTGGCTTGGAAGAGGAATTAGCCTCAGGGCTGACCCCGGCATGTTACGTGTAAATAGGTTTATCCTACAATATATCATGTAAACTGAGACACTCATGTTAGTGAATATGGACACTAAGAATTCTGAGAAAATAGGTGTGAACTGAGCGCTATGCTGCACAATCAGGGATGTGGCACTTTATCATACACATTGTTTGATTTCCTGGGATAGACCAGTTTCTCCCACATTCAAGTCCTCCATTTCCTAAGTAAGTTTCTTCTTCCAGGCAAGTTACATGTGCCCAAATACAAAGAATAGATTGAAAATGGAATTGTTGGTCTGGGGTCATAAAAATTATGTATACCTTTCCTGATACACAAATCAGGATAATTGATTTTTATCACTTTTATGATTCATATATATATAGTACACATGATTTTGATGACACTGGTAAGTTCAAATTCTAGCTTCAACATTTCTTGGAAGTATGAGCCTCAGAAAAAGCATGAACATCACAGGATACTGAGAATATCAACTGATATTAATATAAGTAGAGTTTAACTATATTAAATTACCAATTTCTTTAGCCAAACTCTTCTTTTGTAAGAATGGAAAGATTTGGCCCAAAGAGAAGATACTTTCCAAGTCATTTACTCAACTTCCCATGCCCTACACTACTCATTCAGTCTCTTCCCCAAATTGTAGCTGGTGGACACATAGAGAAATGAGAGAGAACCATATTAGCTGTGCAGAGGAAACAAAAGGAGGGTGCTGGAGGAAAACAAACGTACTGGGAAACCTAGTGACAGAGAAGAAAGCCAAAGAGATACCATCACTGACTTAGAATAAGGAGGTGAAGAGATGTTTGCCTGAATGAGCTTGCTGCAAAATGTGAGCCCACTGTAGTCACCCTGAGGTCACAGCTAGCCCTGAGCAAAGTTGCTGTTCCATGAGTCTGTGGCCCAGGGGCATGTTGAGCAGAGGAGGCAGGCTCCTTGCTCAGTTGAGTGACCAGTTGATTGGCAAGATATTGCGCTAATAGCTGATTTCCTAGTTTGACCCCTCTCTTATACCACCTCCTCTGATGTTTCATGCTCCAGCAGGCAGGGACAGACCTGGAGGTTCTGCACTTGTGGTTTCTGATTGTGGATCATGAGAACAAGATGACATTTGCAAAGCAGGTTGATTACCTACCTTATTCCAGATAATCTGGTATACATTCACCAAATTCAAGGCTGATTCATTTTCCTGGTCTCTGCCTCCAGAGGTCATTTAGCCCATCCTGCTTCTCAGAAGGGTTATCTGTTTGATCTTTGTAGGACATGATTTCTGACATCAGCCAGGGAAACTCCAGCACCACGACTAATAATCTTTGCAATACCTAAGTCTTCTGAAGTCTCCATGTGTTTCCCTCCCCTCCACCTTAACGTAGGCAAGACTGAAATTTTGCCATAATCTGGAAAATTTCTATCTCACACACTTTAAACTCTCCTAGAGTAGTTAGTACTCCTTTTGCTGCTTGTCTTCCCTTCTCAGTCTGAGTCCCATAGACTGACATTTATATTTAGCCCCTTGGCATGAGCATGCTCTCTTGACATCCTGTTCTTGATTCTTCCCTCTTTCTTCCAAGCCGGGATAAATTCAGCATGCTATTTTCCTGCTCCAGACCTTGGCTGTGGAGCAAGGATGGAACAACTTCCATACAATGGAGTCTGCAGTCCTGCTATCATCACTACTGACCTAGGCCCTCTAGACTCCTAAGGAGGTCTCTTATTATTTAATGTCGGGTTGCTACCTATGCCACCCATCTCCATATAATTTCCATTTTTAATCCAATTTTTTCAACTGTCTGACCCCACCTCTGCTACATTACTCTGAGTAGTAAACTTCACCTCTTCTTTATTGTGTAGGGAAACCTCAGGATGAACTAGCTCCACTTTTTTCCCCTTTGCCTTGTAATTCTGAAAATTTTATTATCTATCTTTCTACTTTTATCCTTCTCTCCATATCAACTTACCTAGGGATTTACACATTCATCCATTCCTTTCTCTTTGCCAGTACCTGGCTATGTGGTTTACATTTCTCATCATATTTATTCCTCACAATAATCCCATGAGGTTTATATCACTCTGAAACTTGTGTAAGGGAAAAAGAAAACGAGGCTGAGGGGAGTAAAGTCATTTGCTGAAGCTAACTAGCTACTAACAAAGCTACAAATGGACAGAGATGAGATTCAAACACAGGTACCTTTAACTCCAAAGCCCACGTTCCATTACTTTCTCTAAGTTTTCTTTCATCTTAGAGAATGAATGTTCCCTTTAATTTACTATCCATAGTCTTCTTAGACCAGTCTTGTGTGATACCCTATGCCTTTCTTGGCAGCGTCTTTGATTTTGCCCTCTATCTCCTTCTCTCCACAGTCAGTACTCCTAATCTCTCCACGATACTACCCCCTAGATAATGAGATTGCATGCTCTATTAAGGAGAAGACCCTATCTTTACCTAATTTTGACCTTGTAACTGCAGTGCATTGCAGGGTTTTGTTTTTGTTTTTTTTTAAATCACTTGATTAGTATTCAGTAATACGTACAGAAGGAAGGAACAAAGAAATCCATCCATTTTTTTAAAACTGTGTTCTTGGATATTCTTGAGAGCGTATCATCATGGATATATTTTAGACACACTGTCTAGTCCACTAAGACATAATTCTACTGGAATTTTTATTGGAGTCACATAAATTTGGTAAAAGTAACATCTTTATAATATAGTCTTTTTTTACATTAGTATTTTTTATTACAAAAGGTCAAACATACACAAAAATGTAGAAAATAACATAATGAACTCATATATACCTATCATATAGATTCAGTAATTATCAAGATTGGCACATTTGCTTTACCTATGCAATTTTTTAGAAAAATCCTCAAGCATTATAAAGTGCTTCAGGCATAGTCATTTCATTCCTACAACTTCAGCCGGCATCTCTTATACACAGGAACATTTTCTTCAGTAATCCTACTGAGATTCATACACTTAACATTAACAATAATTCTTTTGTATCATCTAAAATGATAAATGTTTATAATCAAATTGCCCTATTGTCTCAAACATGCTGTTTTTTTAGAGTTTGAGTAAGAATCCAAAGAAGGTCCACTCTTGACACTGGTGGTTATGTCTCTTACAACTCTTAATTCGGAGCAGCCTACTTGTCTTCCTCTTCTTTCTCTGTGTCCTTGACTTGTTTAAATTGGATCAGTTTTTTCATAGAACATACCACGTTCTGCATTTGCCTGTTAGCTTCCTTGTGGTATTACTTAACTGTTCCTCTGTATCAAATACATTTTGGAATTGTCAGTTTTCTATTTATAAATGCCTTCCTTGGACATAGATGAAGAAGCTAGGGGAATTTATTGGTATGAAGATAAGCTTTATTTCTCTCAGAAAGGCAGAACTGAATTTTTTTAAAATTTTATTTGATTATAGTTGATTTACAATTTTGTGTTAGTTTCAGGTGTACAGCAAAGTCAGTTATACATATACATATACTCATTCTTTTTCAGATTCTTTTCTCACATAGGTTGTCACAGAATATTGAGTAGTGTTCACCATGTTATATAGTAGGTCCCTGTTGGGTATCCATCTTATATATAGTAGTGTGTATATGTTAATCCCAAGATCCTGATTTATCCCTCCCCCTACATTTCCCCTTTGGTAATGATGTTTGTTTTGAAGTCTGTGAGTCTGTTTCTGTTTTGTAAAGAAGTTCATTTGTATCTTTTTTTAAAATTAGATTCCACTTATGAGTGATATTATGTGATATTTGTCTTCGTCTCACTTACTTCACTTAGTATGATAATCTTTAGGTCCATCCCTGTTGCTGCAAATGGCATTATTTCATTCTGTTTGCTGCAAATGGCATTATTTCGTTCTGTTTTATGGCTGAGTAATATTCCATTGTATATATGTACCACATCTTCTTTATCCATTCCTCCATCAATGGACATTTAGGTTGCTTCCATGTCTTGGCTGTTGTAAATTGTGCTGCAGTGAACATTGGGGTGCATGTATCTTTCGAATAATGGTTTTTGCTAGATATGTGCCCAGGAGTGGGATTGCTGGATCATTTGGTAGTTCTAGTTTTAGTTTTTTAAGGAACCTCTGTTTGTTCTCCATAGTGCTTGTACCAGTTTACATTCCCACCAACAGTTAGGAGGGTTCTCTCTTCTCCACACCCTCTCTAGCGTTTATTTTTTATTTATTTATTTATTTTTCCTGTGTTACGCGGGCCTCTCACTGCTGTGACCTCTCCCGTTGTGGAGCACAGGCTCTGGATGCGCAGGCTCAGCAGCCATGGCTCATGGGCCCAGCCGCTCCACAGCATGCAGGATCCTGCCGCACCGGGGCACGAACCCGCGTCCCCTGCATCGGCAGGCAGACTCTCAACCACTGCGCCACCAGGGAAGCCCTCTAGCTTTATTTTTTGTAGACCTTTTCATGATGGACATTCTGAATGGTGTGAGGTGTTACCTCATTGTAGATTTGATTTGCATTTCTCTGATAATTAGTGATGTTGAGCATCTTTTCATGTGCTTTTTGGCCATTTGTATGTCTTCCTTGGAGAAATGTCTGCTTAGATCTGCCCATTTTTTTATTGTTCCTTTGTGGGGGTATTGACCTTCATTTGCAAATATTTTCTCCTATTCGGTGGGTTGTCTTTTCATTTTATTTATGGTTTCCTTTGTTCTGCAGAAGCTTTTTAATTTAATTAGGTTGCCCTTGTTTATTTCTGTTTTTATTTGCATTACTTGAGGAGGTGGGTCAAAAAATACATTGCTGAGATTTATGTCAAAGAGTGTTCTGCCTGTGTTTTCCTTTAAGAGTTTTATAGTGTCCGGCCTTTATAATTAGGTCTTTAATCCATTTTGAGTTTATTTTTGTGTGTGGTGTTAGAGAATATTCTAATTTCATTCTTTTACACGTAGCTGCCAGTTTTCCCAGAACCACTTATTAAAGAGACTGTCTTTTCCCCATTGTATATTCTTGCCTCCTTTGTAGTAGATTAATTGACCGTAGGTGTGTGGGTTTATTTCTGGGCTTTCTATTCTGTTGCATTGATCTATATTTCTGTTTTTGTGCCACTACCATACTGTTTTGATTACTGTAGCTTAATAGTATAGTCTGAAGTCAGGGAGTGTGATTCCTCCAGTTCCGTTTTTCTTTCTCAGGATTGCTTTGGCTATTCAGGGTCTTTTGTGTCTCCATACAAATTTTAAGATTTTTTGTTCTAGTTCTGTGAAAAATGCCATTGGTAATTTGAGAGGGATTGCACTGAATCTGTAGATTGCCTTGGGTAGTACAGTCATTTTGACAATATTGATTCTTACAATTCAAGAACATGGTATATCTTTCTGTCTTTTTGTGTCATCTTTGATTTCTTTCATCAGCATCTTATAGTTTTCAGAATACAGGTCTTTTGTCTCCTTAGGTAGGTTTATTCCTAGGTATTTTATTCTTTTTGATGAGACGGTAAAGGAGACTGCTTCCTAAATTTCTCTTTCTTATCTTTTCATTGTTAGTGTATAGGAATGTAAGAGATTTCTGTGTATTAATTTTGTATCACACAACATGACCAGATTTACTGATGAGCTCTAGTAGTTTTGTGGTAGCATCATTAGGATTTTCTAGGTATAGTATCATTTCATTTGCAAACAGTGACAGTTTTACTTCTTCTTTTCCAATTTAGATTCCTTTTATTTCTTTTTCTTCTCTGATTGCCATGGCTAGGACTTCCAAAACTGTGTTGAATAAAAGTGGCAGCAATAGACATCCTTGCCTTTTTCCTGATATTAGGCAGAATGCTTTCAGCTTTTCACCATTGAGAATGATGTTAGCTGTCAGTTTGTCACATATGGCCTTTATTATGTTGAGGTAAGTTCCCTATATTCCCACTTTCTGGAGAGTTTTTATCATAACTGGATGTTAAATTTTATCAAAAGCGTTTTCTGTATCTATTGAGATGATCATATTGTCTTTATTCTTCAACTTGTTAATGTGGTGTATCACACTGGTTGATTTTCAGATATAGAAAAATTCTTTCATCCCTGGGATAAATTCCACTTGATCATAGCGTATGATCCTTTTAACGTGTCGTTGGATTCAGTTTGCTAAATTCGGTTGAGGATTTTTGTGTCTGTGTTCATCAGTGATATTGGCCTGTAATTTTCTTTTTTTGTGGTATCTTTGTCTGGTTTTGTTATCAGGGTGATGGTGGCCTCATAGAATGAGCTTGGGAGTGTTCCTTCCTCTCCAACTTTTTGGAAGAGTTTCAGAAGGGTAGGTGTTAACTCTTCTCTAAATGTTTGATAGAATTTGCCTGTGAAGCCATCTGGTCCTGGACTTCTGTTTGTTGGAAGTTTTTAAATCACTGTTTAAATTTCATTACTTGTGATTGCTCTGTTCATATTTTCTGTTTCTTACTGGTGCAGTCTTGGAAGGTTGTATCTAAGAATTTGTCCATTTTTTCTAGGTTGTCCATGTTATTGGCATGTAGTTGTTTGTAGTAGTCTCTTATGATCCTTTGTATATCTGTGGTGTCGGTTGTAACTTCTCCTTTGTCATTTCTAATTTTATTGATTTGAGTCTTCTCCCTTTTTTTCTTGATGAGTCTGGCTAAGGGTTTATCAATTTTGTTTATCTTCTCAAAGAACCAGCTTTTAGCTTCATTGATCTTTTCTGTTGTTTTCCTCTGTTTCTTTTTTTAAAATTTCTGCTCTGATCTGTATGATTTCTTTCCTTTTACTTAACTTTGGGATTTGTTTGTTCTTCTTTCTCTTGTTGCTTTAGGTATAAGGTTAGGTTGTTTATTAGAAATATTGCTTGTTTCCTGAGGTAAGCTTGTATCACTATAAACTTCTCTCTTAGAACTGTTTTTGCTGCATCCCACAGGTTTTGGACTGTTGTGTTTCTGTTGTCATTTATCGCTAGATATTTTTTGATTTCTTCCATGATCCATTGGTTGTTTAGTAGCATATTGTTTAACCTCTATGTGTTTGTGTTTTTTACGGTTTCTTTTTTCCTGTAATTTATTTCTATTTTCATAGTGTTGTGGTTGGAAAAGATGCTTCATATGATTTCAGTTTCTTGAATTTACCAAGGCTTGATTTGTGGCCCAAGATGTGCTCTATCCTGGAGAATATTCCATGTGCACTTCAGAAGAAAGTGTATTCTCTTGCTTTCAGATGGAATGCTCTATAAATATCAATTAAGTCCATCTGATCTAATGTGTCATTTAAGGCCTGTTTTACCTTATTGATCTTCTGTCTGGATGATCTGTCCATTGATGAAAGTGGGGTGTTAAAGTCCCCCACTATTATTGTGCTACTGTCAATTTTTCCTTTTATGGCTGTTAGCATTTGCCTTATATATTGAGGTGCTCCTATGTTGGGTTCATATATATTTACAATTGTTATATCTTCTTTTTGGATTGATCCCTTGATCATTATGTAGTGTCCTTCTTTGTCTCTTGTAACATTCTTTATTTTAAAGTCTATTTTCTCTGATATGAGTATTGCTACTCCAGCTTTCTTTTGATTTCCATTTCCATGGAATGCCTTTTTCCATCCCCTCCCTTTCAGTCTGTATGTGTCCCTAGATCTGAGGTGGGTCTCTTGTAGTCAGCATATATAAGAGTCTTGTTTTTGTATCCATTCAGCCAGTCTATGTATTTTGGTTGGAGCATTTAATCCATTTACATTTAAGGTAATTATCGATATGTATGTTCTTTGCCATTTTGTTAATTGTTTTGGACTTTTTAAAAGATTTATTTATTTATTTTGTCTGTGCCAGGTCTTAGTTGCAGCACATGGGATCTTTCTTGCGGCATATGGGATCTTTTGTTTAGTTGCAGCACGCGGCCTTCTTAGTTGCAACATCCAGAGTCTTAAATCGCGGCATGCAGACTCTTGGTTGTGGCATGTGTGCTTCTTAGTTGCAGCATGTGGGCTTCTTAGTTGCGGCATGCAGACTCTTAGTTGCAGCAATGTGAACTCTTAGTTGTGGCATGCTTGCGGGATCTAGTTCCCTGACCAGGGATCAAACCCAGGCGCCTTGCACTGGGAGCGCAGAGTCTTACCCACTGTACCACCAGGGAAGTCCCTGGATTTTTTTTTTTTTTTTTGCAGTACGTGGGCCTCTCACCATTGTGGCCTCTCCTGTTGCAGAGCACAGGCTCCGGACACGCAGGCTCAGCAGCCATGGCTCACAGGCCCAGCCGCTCTGTGGCATGTGGGATCTTCCCGGACTGGGGCATGAACCCACGTCCCCTGCATCGGCAGGCGGACTCTCAACCACTGCGCCACCAGGGAAACCCCCTGGATTTGTTTTTTGAAGGTCTTTTATCTTCCCTTCCTCTTTTGTTCTCTTCTCTTGTGATTTGATGTCTATCTTTAGTGTTGTGTTTGGATTGCTTTTTTAAAATATACATTTAGTTAGTTAGTTTTAATATTTTTTGGGTACGTCAGATTTTAGTTGCAGCACATGGGATCTTTGTTGAGGCATGCAGGATCTTGTGGCATGTGGGCTTCTGTCTACTTGTGACAGGCGGGTTTTTTCTCTTCTCTAGTTGTGGCGTTCAGGTTGCAGAGCCCATGGGCTCTGTATTTGCAGCACATGGGCTCCAGAGCACGTGGGCTCTGTAGTTTGGTGCCCACAGGCTCTCTAGTTGAGGTGCCTGGGCACAGCTGCCCCGTGGCGTGTTGGAACCTAGTTCCCCGACCAGGAATCGAACTCACATCCCGTGCATTGGAAGGCAGATTCTTTACCACTGGACCACCAGAGAAGTCCCCTGGATTGCTTTCTCTTTTTTGTGTTTCTGCTGTAAATTTTGGTTTTGTGGTTCTCATGAAGTTTTGATACAGCAGTCTATATATGTACAAGATTGTTTTAAGTTGCTGGTCTCTTAATTTCCAGTGCATTTCCTATATCATGTATTAGTACTCTCTTCTCATGATTGCCGGTTTTGATATCATATTTGTGTGTGGATGATTTCTTACCTTTACTTTATGTTTGCCTTTGCTGGTGAGCTTTTCCATTCATAATTTTCTTGATTCTAGTTGTGGCTTTTTCTTTTCTGCCTAGAGAAGTTCCTTTAAGACTTCTTGTAAAGCTGGTGTGGTGGTGCTGAATTTTCTTAGCTTTTGCTTGTTATACTTTTGACTTCTCTGTTGAATCTGAATGAGAGCCTTGCTGAGTAGAATACTCTTGGTTGTAGGTTTTTCCCTTTCATCACTTTAAATATATCATGCTACTCCCTTCTGTCCTGCAGAGTTTCTGCTAAAAGAATCGGCTGATAACCTTATGAGGATTCCCTTGTATGTTATTTGTTGCTTTTCCCTTGTTGCTTTTAATACTTTTTCTTTGTCTTTGATTTTTGTCAGTTTGATTAATGTGTGTCTCAGTGTGTTCCTCCTTGGGTTTATCTTGTGTGGGACTTTCTGTGCTTCCTGGACTTGAATGAGTGTTTACTTTCTCATGTTAGAGAAGTTTTCACCCTTAATCTCTTACAATATTTTCTCAGGCCCTATCTCTCTCTCTCCTCCTTCTGGGACCCCTATGATGCGAATGTTGGTGCTTTTAATGTTGCCCCCAAGGGTCTCTGAGACTGTCCTCATTTCTTGTCATTCTTTTTTCTTTATTCTGTTCTGTGGCAGCGAGTTCAGCCATTGTCTTCCAGCTCACTTATTTGTTCTTCTGCCTCAGCTATTGATTCCTTCTAGTGTATTTTTCAATCCAGTTATTGTTCATCTCTATTTATTTGTTCTTTAAATCTTCTAGCTCTTTGTTAAGCATATCTTATAACTTCTCAGTCTGTGCTTCCATTCTTTTTCTGAGATCTTGGATCATCTTTACTATCATTACTCTGAAGTCTTTTTCAGGTAGGTTGCCTATCTCTACTTCATTTAGTTGTTCTTGTGGGTTTTTACTTGCTCCTTCTTCTGGAACATATTTCTCTGCCCTCTCATTTTGTCTGCCTTTCTGTGTTTGTGGTCTGCTTTCTGCTGGCTGTAGGATCATAGCTCCTCTTGCTTCTAGTCTGTGCCCTCTGGTGGGTGAGGTTGGTCCTGAGGCTTGTGCAGGCTTCTTGGTGAGAGGGACTGGTACCTGCCCATTGGTGGGTAGAGCTGGGTCTTGTTCCTCTGGTGGGCAGGGCCATGGCAAGGGTGTGTGTTTAGAGGTGGCTGTGAGCTCAGTATGGCTTTAGGCACCCTGTCTGCTAATGGATGGGGCTGTAGAACTGAGTTGTAATGCCAGCTTCTCCACTTAGTTGTTGTATAAATTCATATTTGTATACATTTTTTAACTTTTCCAAGTTTTATTATCAGTAATTTCATGGGGTTGCAGCCAGTCTTCCTCTTTGTCCTTCTTCTTAAGTGAAGGAATTTCCCATATCACTTTCTGGCAAATTTAAAATAAAAATTGAAAAGGTAATGCAGAACCTTGGTACACTGAATAGCAAAAATTCTCAGAGCAGCCACAGCTCAGACGTGTCAGTGAGCCCTCTCTAATATAGTCTTTTCATATATGAATGTGATATGCCTTCTTTGTGACTTCTAGGGAAATCTATCCATTCTCTCAATATTTAGGAGTTTCAAGAAT
Organism: Phocoena phocoena; assembly: GCF_963924675.1. Taxonomy (NCBI): domain Eukaryota; kingdom Metazoa; phylum Chordata; class Mammalia; order Artiodactyla; family Phocoenidae; genus Phocoena; species Phocoena phocoena. Next base: position 125,326,225 of record NC_089221.1, on the reverse strand, counting down.
GCTATTTCTGAGACACAAATCTGATGTAGTTGCCCTACTCAAGTCTTCCACTGGCTCTTCATTGCTTATGTTATGCAGTTATTATTTATGGTAAAACTTGAATGTGAAGAAATGTAACATTTTATTTTGTGTAACTGAAATCTGTTTGTTCATGAACATCCATGAAACATGTACACCTGATAATAGACAAAAAGTATGTTGGGGACTTGTGTCTTCTGGAGCAGGAGATGGAGGCTGAATTCAAGTATGGATTACAAGAAAAAGAGTATAGAGAAGGGTGAGGTAAGTTAGAAGGTCTTTAAATATGTTTAGCACTAGTGTCCACTTTTTGAGTGCCTTTAGAAGCACTTTAGAAATTAAATTAACATGCGAAAAGAAAACTGCCTGCACCCTCCAACTGAGGAGAGTTTTATCTGCTAAAGATTCAGAGTCTTTTGGCTACTAATTACCTGTTGCATCCCTGGGGTTCCTTTTCCCTTGTTCTCAAGAGCCTAAGTGATCCTTTGTTTACTAGCATAATTTTAGTTTTTCCAGGCAGAAAAACATTAAGAAGGTTTCCTGATCCCTATTCAAAAATGACACCTGGGTAAATCAGATCTCCTCACACATCTCCACCCCCAACCCCCAAAATACAGATTAATTTGGAGAGCACATAAAATTGCACATGACCTATTTCTGGAGCATAACTGGAAAAACAGACAATATGATCCACTTTGCATTCCCGAATTGTGTCCTGCAATCATAGTAAGAACCACAAGGGCCATTCCAGCCACAGCATTGACTCACTGGGGAAATGGGGCTGCCACAAGTATTCCAGGCCTCACACATTCCTAGCCGTTAGCATCTCCATCATTAGACTGAGACTGCCATAATACATGTGCTTAACATACAAAGAAATGCAACTCTGTACAGAAGGTTGGTTGAAGTTCACTGTATTTGTTAGGATATAGGCTAAACTAATACAACAAACGTAAAAGACTATAGCACCCTTATTTACGATTTTATTTGTTTCCGTGTAATGGTTCCAAGGTAGATGGATAGATCTGGGCTGCCATCCACAAGTTAAGTCTTCCATTTTGGGGTAGGTGACAGATGGTGGTCCATTCCTGTCCACCTCTAAGCCAGTGAGAATTGTGCTTAACTGGAAAGCCAAATGCTCATTAAAAATTTTTTTTCTAATGAAATGTACAATTAATATTTGAAAATAAGAGTATACCATAATTACCATGTCAGGTTCATGGTAATGACTCCATAAATATTTTGGGGAATGGAAGGGTGATAAATATAACACCCTTTATAATTTGTAAATAAATTATAAATATAATTTAATATCTCAGGTGTCTATTCTTTATGTATTCATTAGAATGAAAATTTATTGAACAACATTAACTTGACCTCTAATAGATTTGCTTTTGAAGGGAAGGAAAATTTGCCACCCCTAAATGGATCTCTTTGGCATGAGGATTATTTTGGGTTGATTGTTTTTAAGAAAGAAAAGACTCAGGAAGAACCTTTGACCTAACTGCCTAAAGAATGTAGATAGAGGACCTGTTCCAGGAAGGGAGCTATCACCAGAGATACCTAGAGTATAATATAAACTGGGTGTGGTAGACAGGGAGGAACCTAGCGCGCATGTGTGTATCATTTTGCCTGTCTTTGGGGTTTCTCATGTTTGGATTCACCATATTTAAATAATTAAGTTTGATTTTCTCCTGTGAATGTCTCTTATGTCAGCTTAATTCTTAGACCAACCAGAAGAACTTAGGAGGGTAGAGGAAAAAAAAATTTTTTTTCTCCCCAGCACTTTCATCAAGTTTTATTCTTTCTTTAACAGGTAGTTTGTATAAGAGATACTTTAGCAAATGGTGATTTTTCTTAAAAGTTCTAAGAGTTTAGACCCCAGTTGAATTGACATTTCCAAACTCTTCTTTTTTCCTGCTTGATTCTCTTGTTCCTTTCCAACTCACATGCTTGGAAAGTTTTCACATTTCTTTTTTCCCCACATACCTTCTTACTGTAAAATCTATAACTGCAGGTATTTCCTTCTTTCCTCCTCATACTTCTGGGTTCATCAGATCAAACTGTCCCAAGCCCCCTGCTGAGGGAACATGTATTGCAAGATATCTGTGAGGCATCACTCCTGACCTACTGAATACCCCCCAGGCGAGACATGGAATATCTCTGCCTCTTATCTGCCCTGAGTGCTCTGTATTACCCCACCAATCTCCTCACTCACAAGTCAGTAAGAGTGGAGATGGATGGTCAGGAAGGAAAGGTGAATTAGATAGCCACTGTTGCTTCACTCTTGATCTCTCCGTCAGGCAGGTCAAGTGGAGAACCTAGGGAAGTAGCCCTGGAACACTGCTGTATTGCTCCAGATTTATCATTCCAGAAATACCTATTGCTATCTGTCAGAAGAACACACAGAGATTCAAATGTGCATGTTTGCTCGAAGTGCAGCCAGGCTCCTTGTGGGTTGACTCAAAGATTGGGGAGAATAATCAGCTTCTTTTCACCTATTCACAGAGCACTTTTCATGGGTTTTCTCTCACACTTTAGGGCAGTCTTCTGATGTCGTGATATTGTAGGGTTGGGGGAGCAACAGATGGGACAGTCCACCTTAACCTGGGATCTAGGGAGTTGGAGTAGTTCCTCTACAAGTAAAACACTTTCTAAGTTTGTCTAGATTTCATTTACCTGTCTGTTGGAAATGGGCCATGTATCTCTGTGCCATTGTTTCAGACATCCTGAGGAGTTTCTCTGACAGATTCGATAAAATGCCTCTCACCTCATCATGGATCAAAGTGATTTTCATCATCTTGGCCGTTACTCTTTATTCTGGTGAGTAAATTTTTCAGTCTTGGGGAAAGCACTTCATATATCCTAGAAATGCAGGAAGCATTTTGCTGTAACGTAGGAATGTAGTGGTAGTTTCATTGATTCGTAATTCTTAAATTGGTAAAGTGACACAGGGTTTACTATAAATTCCTTTTAAATGTTTCATCATTGAATTGCTTCTTCTCATTTCCCATATTAGAGAAGTTAAAACAGAGTGGTGCATTAGAATGGGCAGTAGACCTTATCTCTTTGTTTAACTAAATTATTTTTCCTTTTGGGGCCCAGATTCTATGGTTGTAATTACAAAATGTGGGGAAAGAATGAGCTCTTCTAGATCTGGTATTCCTTGTAAATCTAAAGTTTTAGTTATCAGCTCTGAGTCTCCGAAATTAAGGCATTGTGTTAAGAAAGAACTCATTCATACCTCTGTTGACCAGTTATCTTCCTTAAAGTTCAAGGTGGCCCATAAAATTTGGGGGAAAAAAGGAGCTGTTATATAGGTATTGAATAATACCCTGATATTGAGCAGAATTTCTTCACATTTAAGTGACTTCACCCAGGGCATTGTCTTCATCACAATGATATGTCTCTTTTACAGAGCTTTAAAAAATTGGTATCTTCAAGCAGGGTATTAGGAGTTACTAAAAAATATAATACATAATACCATTTTTCACAAAGCTAGAATAATTGGGGGGTTATTTTTTTCTAAGGTTTGTATATATTTGAGAATTTATGTTTTTGTTACTACTACAAAATTCTTATCTCATTAGTTGTAGTTCCTTGAATTGACCACTTACATAGATTTCTACTGCCAATGTGTGTGTGGGCTTCTTATTTTCTTAAACTGTTCTGTGGTTGCAGAAACTGCTCTTACAAAAACATCAAGTTACAAGCATTGGGTAAGTTACTGCTGGTTCATTTGGAAGTTGAAATGTAAATTTTTAACCATTTTCAGTTTTTAAAATCACAGCAAAATTGATCAAACAGAATGTAAAAAACACTCCTTCAAAAAGTAAAAGTGTGTATGTATTATTATTACATCAAGGTTAAGAAATAGAATCTAGCAAGTAATACAAAACCATTTAGCAGTGTCTATACAAGGTGATAGCGTATTTATCCTATTACCTTAAATTTCCTATCATGGGTAGTTACTTGCTCCACACAAAACTGAGAGCTATAGAAGTATGTTTAGAGTAGAATTATTCATCCTAACAAAATGAAAGGGAAAAAAGCACCATCCCAATTACCAGTGTGTAGGAGAATAGACAGTGATGATTTCTATATGGCCAAATAGTGGAGTATTACTTAAGGGTGAAAATAAATTACAGCTCTGAACATCAGTATAAATAAAGGTCATAAGGGAGTATAAAAAGAAAGGCATATAAGAATACATATTGTATCATTTATTTGTGAAAATTACCAAGATACCCAAAACTATGAAATATATAAATATAGTGAAAATATATATGTATTGATATGTAGTGAAATTCTAGAGGGAGGTAGAAACTCAGTTTGGTGACTTACTTGTGTGTGTGTGTGTGTTTGTGTGAGTGAGAGAGTGATAAGAAAAATATCACCTAGGAGGGGAAGGTCATGGGTGGGGGTGGGAAATTGGTTACAGTATAAAAATACACTCAGCCACTTGCATGGCCTTTTTGTTAATACACTATTTCTATAAAGATACTGATATTAGTTTCTTAATTACTGGATGTGACTCCATAAAGTTTTCTCTTTAAACCTAGACATATATTGTATTTATCCTTTTCTGGATGTATGGCATTTCATATTAAGATTTAAGAAGATTGTATTCAAATATTCATTGTCTAATGTATATTATCTCTCTATATTTGACAGGTAGAATGTGGTCCATACAGTGGTGTGAAAACATGCACAAAAGAATATCATCCAGTCTTTGCAACCAATGGCCACACTTATTGCAATAAATGTTTTTTTTTGTGGTACACTCAAGTAAGAACACAATAGTGAATATTTACTCTTGCAAAGTAATAAAAAATCATGAAATGATAAGAAAATTCATTTGCTGATAATGTAGGCACAACATGCACAGAAAATAACTATAATATTTCTCTAAAAGCCAAGGAGACACACTTCTACCATGTCTTAAAATTCTTACTTCTGAAAGTAGTATTAAACTATCACTATAACCATGCTGGATGTTTTGCAAATGAAAGAACTAGTTAACTTAGCTTAATTTAATTGATTATGAACTACTAATGGCTGACTAGTGGCCAAGATGATGTTATTCCAAAGCTCTGATGCTCAACAGAAGATCTCACTGAAGTCATGAGAATCAGCCTTGCAGACCTCCAGCCACAGGGAGCATAATTGAGCAAAGAACAGACTCATGATTACACACTGAAATCATGTGATTGTCAACTTTGTCTCCTGAAATCATCATGGCCTTTGAAACCTTCCTGAGAGTGCAGAGCAGTCTAGGACACCTCCACCCAAACTCACATCCCCCTCTCCTCCACTCGGAAGGAGTTTGTGGTCTAAAGCTTTGCCAGCCTTTTCTGCAGCACTCCCCCATTTTGTTACACATGTGTTCCTCATAAAATCTTTGCCCACTTACTCCCAAAATTGTTTCTGCCTCTTGGAAAATCTGGATTAACACAATGCCTAATGCCTTCCTTTCTTAGGTCTAGTCCAAAGACTGAGTCAGGACTGAGCAGGTAGGAAGGATCAAACAGCCCCACAGTAGGGAGAGGACATGTATAAGGCAGGGGAGCATGCAGGGTCCAGCTCCTTCTGGAAGTAGAGCACAGCCTTTCTGTAATGTCCCATAGTTCAGATCTCCTCATTTAGAAACATTTTGTGTACTGCCACAGTGTTTAATTTTATGTGTTCTTTTAATAATTTTTTTTCACTTTCTGTCTGATTCTTTGTACAGAAAAAGTGGTGGCAAATTTGCTGTTGCTCATTATAGTGAATGCTGACTTTTTCCTGGAGCAACACATTCCTACAACTTCTACTGTGATCCCGTTTTGCAGTGGATTCTACAGACAATTAGAGTTGCAGAGTCAGGGTCTTCCATTCTTAGAGGACCAGGTGAACCCTGTAGAATACAAGGTGGAATGTAGTATATTCCAAGTTCTTTCTAACTTTAAGATCCTTTCATTTCAGCATTTTTACTCTCTTATGTTCAGTTCTTCAATGACAGTTTGAAAAATTAGTATCTTAGTTATATGTTTGATAATGTAAAACCTAATGCAATTTAAAACCCTAAATATTTTGCTCCATGAAATGTTAAATGGTGTTACATATTTTTTTAACATGCCCCTTGTTTATTTCGTTGGGTAATGGGTTAAGACATAAACAATTTTTGATACCTATAGCCAAAAAGATATTTTCCAAATATGACCAAATATTAGATTACTTGGGTATTTATAAAAAGTACAGGGCTTCCCTGGTGGCACAGTGGTTGAGAGTCTGCCTGCCGATGCAGGGGACACAGGTTCGTGCCCCGGTCTGGGAGGATCCCACATGCCGTGGAGCGGCTGGGCCCATGAGCCATGGCCGCTGGATTCTGTCTGTTCTAAAGATTCAGAACTTCTAGGAGAGGTTTATGGGAAATTGAAATCTAACAAGCACCCCAGGTAATATTATGATCATGAATCTTAGGTAATACTGACTCTAAGACCTCGGGTATGTCTATAATTGAATAAATTTCAGAACGTATAGAAAGATAATATAAGATTTATGAGGCTTGGGAAAAATTTATATGTTTTTCATTCTTGATCACAAGTCAGTTGAGAGGTAAGTGGGTGCTCCTGGGATGAGAGGCAACACGGCCTTTATTGACTTAGGACTTGCTTTATTAGGGCCAAGTCAGATGTCTCTCCATTAGTCTCAGTTTTCCAGCCACAAGAAGCAGGCTTTAGTTGTGTGCCCAAAGGATCATTCAGACCTTGAATGTAGTGGCAGAAATGTAGGTTGACTGTTGAATGACAACTGGGAATCTATGACATATGCTATGCTAGGCATGCTGTTCTTATCAATAGATACTTTTACATCTAAAGAGTAATCAGTGTGGGAGCTATTAAATCATTTAAAATCTCAAATATCCCTCTTAAGGAAAGTATCCATTAGAATGTTAATTTGTAGAGCAACGTTATAAAAATGCTTTCGGCCAATTGCAGCACTTTTTCTTTGCAGAGGACTTTGTGAAAAAGTTCTTCAGTGAACATGTGTATTCATTTATGTATTCTTTTTTATTAAATTCCACATAAATAAAGGTCTATGTGTCAAGCCCTATTTAGATGCGAGAAAGAAGATAACAATGATCAGCTCTGCTTTTACTTATCATCTAGGAATTTAAATGTTATCGATTAAAGTTATTATCCACTAATGAATGGAAATCCTCGTTTTTGCATGACTGTTCTCCTCAAAAGCTCTGTGAAACAGTTTTCTACATGTTACCTAACTCAGTTCTTCTAAGAATCACATTAGGTAGACATCAGCTCTCTATTTTACATATAATGAAAATGAGACACAGGAAATCTTACAGTATTTTAAACCTGATCTTTTGGTAAAGAGAGTTTGAATACAAAGCTTGAAATTTTATTCTTTTTAAAAACCAGTTTATTGTTGTAATTACATACCCAAAATTAATCAGTTTTAGACATGATGTAATAATTGAAATATATATATATAGAGGGAGAGAGAGAGAGGGAGAGAGATAAGCAACCATCACCACAATTAAAGTTTAGAGTGTTTACATCACCCCCAAATATTTGCCTCTCATCCTTTGGAGGTCATGCCCTCTTCCTACCCCCAACCCAAGGCAACTACTCATCTACATTGTATTCTCTTGTTTTACCTTTTCTAGACATTTTCTGTAAAGACAATGAAACAGTATGTTGTTTTTATATCTGCTTCTTTCATTTTACAGGTTTTTGTGGTTCATTCACACTGTAGCATATACATCAGTAGTTCATTACTTTTTAATGTTCAGTAGTATTCCATTTTGTATTGATATACCATGTTTTGTTTTACTTTTTCACTAGGTTATGAACACTGGAATTGTTGCCACTTTTTGATTATTAAGAAAAATGGTGCTATGAACATTACTATACAAGTCTTTTTTTCTTTTCATTTTTTCTTGGTTAAACACCCAAGAGTAGAATGGATGCTTTGTATGGTAGGTTTATCTTGCACTCTTCCAGAACCTGTCAGTGTATTTTTCAAAGTGGCTGTATCTTCTTAACCATTCCCACCAGTAATGTATGAGAATTCCGTTTCCTCCACATCCTCACCAACAATTGTTACTGTATACCTCTTTTTTCTCTTCCAGTTTTATTGAGATATAATCGACATACAGCACTGTGTAAGTTTAAGATTTACAGCATAATGATTTGACTTACATATATCATGAAATAGTTATAGTAAGTTTAGTGAACATCCATCATCCCATACAGATACAAAATTAGAGAAATAGAAAAAAATTTTTTCTTGTGATGAGAACTCTTAGGATTTACTCTTTTAACTTTCATATATAATGCTCAGCAGTGTTAATTATATTTAACATGTTGTTCATTGCAAGCCTAGTACTTATTTATCTTATAACTGGAAGTTTTTACCTTTCAACTACTTTCATACAATTCCATCTCTCCTCACCCCCCATCTTTGGTAACCACAAATCTGATCTCTTTTTCCATGAGTTTGTTTTTGAAGTATAATTGACCTACAACACTGTGTTGGTTCCTGGTACACACATAGTGATTCTATATTTCTGTACATTTCAAAATGATCACCATGATAAATCTAATTGTCTTCTGTCACCACACAAAGATATTGCATAATTATTGACTGGATTCCCCACACTGTACATTTCATAGCTGTGATTGATTTATTTTGTAACTGAAAGTTTGTACCTCTTAATCTCTCTCCCCTATTTCTCTTCAGCCCCCAACCCCCTCCCCTCTGACATCTGACAACTACTGGTTTGTTCTCTGTATCTGTGACTCTGTTTCTGTTTAGTTGTGTTTGTTTTTGTTTTTTAGATTGTACGTATAAGTGAAATCATATAGTATTTGTCTTTTTCTGTCTGAATTATTTCAATTAGCATAATACCCTATAGGTTCATCCATGTTGCTGCAAATGGCAAGATTTTGTTCTTTGTTATAGCTAAATAATACTCTGGTGTGTGTGTGTGTGTGTGTGTGTGTGTGTGTGTATCACTATCACATCTTCTTTATACATTCATCTATTGATTGGGCACTTAAATTGCTTGTGTATGTTGGTTACTGTAAATAATGTTGGAATGAATATAGGGGTGAATCTATATTTTCAACTTAGTGTTTTTTTTTCCTTTTTTTTTTTTTTTTTTTTTTTTTTTTGCATAAATACCCAGGAGTAGAATTGCTGGATCATATGGTAGTTCTTTTTTTTAATTTTTGAGGAATCTCCATACTGTTTTCCATTGAGACGTCACCAATTTACATTCTCACCAACAGTGCATGAGGGTCCCCCTTTGTCCACATCCTTGCCAACATTTGTTATTTGTTGTCTTTCTGATAGTAGCCATTCTGACAGACATGAGGTGATATATCATTTTGGTTTTGACTTGCATTTCCCTGATGATTAGTGATGTTGAGCATCTTTTCATGTGCCTGTTGGCCATCTGTAGGTCTTCTTTGGAAACGTGTCTATTCAGGTCCTCTGCCCAATTTTTAATTGGGTTGTTTGTTTTTCTCATACTGAGTTATATGAGTTTTTTGTATATTTTGGATATTAATCCCTTGTGAGAAATAAGTTTGCACATATCTTCCCACATTCAGTAGGCAGCCTTTTAGATTTGTTGATAGTTTCCTTCACTGTCCAAAAGCTTTTTAGTTTGATGTAGTCCCATTTGGGTGTTTTTGCTTTTGTCTTCCTTGCCTGAGGAGACATATCCAAAAACAAAATTGCTAAGACTTATGTCAAAGAGTGTACTGCTTATGTTTTCTTCAAAAAGTTTTATGGTTTTAGGTCTTAACATTTAAATCTTTAATCCATTTTGAATTTATTTTTGTGCCTGGTGTGAGAGAAGAGTCCAGTTTGATCCTTATGTGTGTAGTTGTCCAATTTTCCTAACATCATTTATGGAAGAGGCTGTCTTTTCTGCATTGTATATTCTTGCCTCCTTTGTTGTAGATAAATTGCCCATATAAGTATGGGTTCATTTTTGGGGTCTCATTTTGCTCCACTGATCTATGTGTCAGTTTTCATGCCAGTACCATACTGTTTTGATCATGGTGCTTTGTAGTATAGTTTGAAATCAGGGCGTGTGATACCTCCAGCTTTGTTCTTCTTTCTCAAGATTGTTTTGGCTATTCAGGGTCTTTTGTGTTTCCATACAAATTCTAGGACTGTTTGTTCTAGTTCTGTGAAAAATGCCTTTGGTGTTTTGGCACTGAATCTGTAGATTGTCTTGGGTACTATGATCATTTTAGTAATGTCAATTCTTCAAATCCATGAACATGGTAAATCTTTCCATCACAGCAAATCTTTCCATCTGTTTGTGTCATTGTCATCTTCTTTCATCCAGTGTCTTATATTTTCTGGGTGCAGGTCTTTTTATTCCTAGGTATTTTATTTTTTTGAAGCAATTGTTTTCTTAGTTTCTTAATGGTGTTCATTTCTTAATTTTCTTTTCTAATAGTTCATTGTTAGTATATAGAAATGCAGTAGATTTCTGTATATTAATTTTGTATCTTCCAACTTTGCTGAATTCATTGCTGAGCTTTAGTAGTTTTTTTGGTGGCATCTTTAAGATTTTCTGTGTATAGTATCATGTCATCTACAGTCAGTGACAGTTTTACTTCTTCCTTTCCAATTTTGATTCCTTTTATTTCTTTTTCTTTTCTGATGGCTGCAGCTAGACTTCCAATACTATGTTGAATAAAAGTGGCAAGAGTGGGCATCTTTGTCTTTTTCCTGATCTTGTAGGAAATGCTTTCGACTTTTCACCATTGAGTATAATGTTAGCTGTGGGCTTGTCATAGATAGCATTTACTATGTTGAGGTGTGTTCTGTCTATACTCACTTTTTTATCACAATTGGATGTTGAATTTTGTCAAAAGCTTTTTCTGCATCTATTGAGATAATCATTATGACGTTTATTCTTCAGTTTGTTAGTGTGGTGTATCATATTGTTTGATTTCTGGAAATTGAACCATCCTTGTATCCCTGGGATGAATCTCACTGGATCATGTTGTATGATCCTTTTAACATACTGTTGAATTAGGTTTGCTGATATTTTGTTGGGGACTGTTTCATCTATGTCCATTAGTCTTTTGGCATGCTTTCCTTTATTGTACTTTTCAGATACTGTGTTTTTTGAAAGTTGAAGGTTTGTGGCAACCCTGTGTTGTCAGATAATGGTTAGCATATTTTGGCAATAAAGTATTTTTAAATTAAGGCATGCACATTGTTTCTAAGACACAGTGCTATGGCACACTTAATAGGCTACATATGTATAGTGTAAACATAATTTTTATTTGCATTGGGAAATGAAAAAATTTGTGTTACTTATTTCATTGCAATATTCACTTTGTTTCAGCAGTCTGGAACCAAACCCTTCCGTATCTCCAAGGTATGCCTGTTATGTCATACTCAATAAAGCTGGAATATATATTTGGGGCAGGGGAACCTTGTGACAGTGTAAAACAGACTGCATTATCTTGTGCTCAGGGATCATCTAACAGGATCTCCTAAGCACCATAAACTTTGGAATATTAGAGAGGAAACATAGACATGTAGTTCAGCGTTCTCCAGCTAGAGTTAACTCTAAATAGACAAAAGAGGCCGGGTAGCCAAAGTTCACCCATCACCACTTCAAATAAGCTGTTCCATTTGTATATGTATATATAACAGGAAGTTTCTCCAAAGATTTCCAAATTTCTCATTACAGAACATAACTATGAATTGTGTTAATTAGAGAGGAATATTTTCTTCACATATTCAGCACTTAAATAATTTGGAAGTTAAACCATGTTTGTAGATGAAAATTCTTAAAAGTAAAAACACAGAAATTATGACTTCATTAACTTATTTAATAAACAATTTCAGCTCATTCCCAGATGGAGAAATTTTGTCACTGAACAAAATCATCCAAATATATACATTTTATATTTTTGTATATATTTAACTGTGAGTGTGAAAACATGAATATTTCAGATGACACTCATTTGGTGAGATACAGAGAACCAACCATACTTGTAATCTGTCTTTTTCATAGTAAGATGATATAAGGCGTTCAGGAAGTACACTGGTCTTATCTTTAAAATTTAAACTGCACATATTATGTGACTCGAAAATGCAACTACTACAAACATAGAACTAACTGAATGAGCATGTAGTGACCTGCACAGCCATGTTCATTACAACACTGGTAGCAAGAATAACTTAAAAGGAATTGTGTATTTGTATATGCTTATATGAAGACATACCATTGATTGTTAAAAACTGAGTTACAGAGAAATGTCTTGATTTTATTCTTCTGTCTCTATTTTTATCTATCTGTTTATCATCAGTCATCTTTAGGGCCAGCATCTTCAGATCTCTCTTAACTCCATCTTCATTTGGCCTTCTTTGTGTGTCTGCATCAAATCTTCTTCAGTCTCCCTTTTATGAGGATACTTGTGATAACATTTAGGGCTCACTTAGATAACTTACATATATAGATATCTATGTATATCTATATGCTCTGTGTGTGTGTGTATATATATATATATATATATGTGTGTGTGTGTGTCTATATTGTTAATGTTATTACATATATATGTGTTATTACATGTAAATGTTAGTATATTTGTGAATATATAGATATATAGAATTATATACATACATATATAGACATATATACACATGCATATATCTGCATATATACACATATGCATATATTTATATGTGATTTTAGTATAGTTGTATATTAAATATCTGTAACTTTACAGTATAAATGTATTTATGCACATTAAACATTTTCAGAAAAAATACGCATCAAATAACCCACACATCTAACATTCCCTTTCGTGGTTAATTTAGAAACCTCATGGCCTGTTGTATCTCATAGGCAGTGTCTCCTGCTCTTAATCTCTGCTAATGAATGCACATAAGAGAAAAAATCCAGTGTTGTGGGATTCAAGGACTGTACAATCACTTCAACTCTAAACTTCAGTTTAATTTTACCCTCCAAGGTTGTGTGCCAGAAGGATTATCTGCACAGACGTCTCTGATGGTATCTATGTAAATAATTCAAAATCTAGCGAAAGCATGATAATTTCCTATAATAAAGGAAAAATTTTAGCACTTACCAGATTTTGTATCCTCCCATTAAATTGGCATGGAACAGTGCTAGACTCAAAGGTTCTTTTCTCAATCTTGGCTTTCTTCACTGAAAAAAAAAAAAAAGGTTCGGTTAGGGTGACAAATGTAATCTAGCACAACTTTAAGTGCATCCTGTTTTAATATTTTATCCCTAATGTTTATGGCAAATCATTGAGACAGAAATTATTCCCACATTTAAAATTAGGAAATAGTGGATTAGAAAGTCTGAATATTGTCTCAAGGTTACTCAGTGGTAGATGGCATTTGAACTCAGGACTTTCATTTGCCAAAGTTCTTCCCACAGAGTCAGACTGTGAAGCAGATTAATTAAATAGCTCATATTATATACCCCTTCCTACTACTTCCAACCCTGCACAGTTTCCCACTTTACTTTGAGGTAAAGATCAAATTATTCATCATATAGTTGAGGGCATTGTCCCCTGTGGTCTCAGTTTCATTCCCAAGCCTTCTTTCTCTTCTTAATATTCACATTCTGTCCTCTACCTCAGGTTTCCATAGCTGGTTGCCCTGACAGTCGTTTTGAACATTCTTGGTTGTGAATTTGTACCATAATTTTACAAGATGTTCTCAGTGGGGGAAATTGATTAAAAGGAACACAAGAACTCTCCGCATTAGTGCTTATGGCTTGATGAGAATCTCCATTCAACTCAAGATAAAAAGTTTAATAAAAATCAAATCTCCCATTGAGTCTAATGGACTTCTACTGTCCTTCAAAATACTAAGGGTGTAGGTATGTATCTAATTATAGTTCCCAAAACTGATTCTTTTCTTTCTTGTTTTGATTATCCTTTCTTTTCAACTCAGGAACTCGGAAAGCTTCCCATCTCTTCTGTACCTTAGAGTTTCAAAGAATTGTTGTCACCTTCTCCCTTCCTCATACATGTGTTCATCAGATAAAATTGTCCCAAACCCCTGCTGAGAGATGATCTGTGTGAGATCTTCGTGAGGAAGAACACAGAAAACCTCAGGGTCTTATCTGCTGGGGGCCATCTGTTTTACGCCACCAGGCTGGTCACCAACAGTCCAATAAAGGAGACTCTTCAGCTGGGGGAAGTGGTTGAGAAGGAAAGGGAATCAAAATAGGCACAGTCCCTGGAGCTGCAGACCTCACTCTCCACTGCCTTCTCTGTTTCAGGTAGGTCAGGTGGGGATGCTGTGGAGGTAGCCCTGGTGTGTCACATTGCTGTGAGGACTGCTGCAGGTCAGTCCTTCCTGAAATAACTATTTCTGTTTTCTGAGGAAAAACTGAAATTCCAAAGTGCATATTTCTTTAAATGCAGCCAGGCTCCTTGGCTGAGCCAAGGGTTGGAAGAGTAAACCGCTCTTCCTTAAATGGGCAAAGAGAACTTGTCCTAGTGTTTCTCTCAAGTCATCTACAAGGCCTTCTGTTCACATGTGTGTCCTGTGGGTTGGGGGGAAGATTCCCACCATGATTACAAACCTAGGAGAGAAGGGCAGTTCCCTTAGCTGTAAGAAACTTTCATTTGGAAATGGGCAATTTGTCCCTGTGCCATGTGTTATAAGCATTCCTATGCATTTATTCTACAGACTTGATAAGATGTCTCTCTTCTCATCATGGATCAGAGTTATTATCATTATTGGCTTGGCATTTCCTCTTTATTTTGGTGAGTAAAATTTTCAGACCTGGATGAAGCAACTAACATATTTTAGGAAATGTAGGAAACAACTGCTATTATCTAGGAATGAAGGAGATTGCTGTTGGGTGTGTAATACTTAAACGGGCAAAATGAAATGTTACAAATACCTATTTAAAAATTACATCAGTAGATTGCTTTTTCTCATTTCCCACCTTAGAAAGGTAGAGACAGAGGGGGTTAGAATGAGCAGTAAAATTTAGTTGTTTGTTTATTTATGATTAAAGATATTTACCTGATTTTTCCCCCTTTTTGGAGGTCAGATTTCATCGTTGCTAAATGCAGAGTGTGGGCAGTAAAAACGTCCTCTAGATCTGGTATCCTTGACAATCCTGTTTGTTGTTTGCCAGCTCTGAGTCCACTGAAGTCAAGGCTTTGTGTAAGGAGAGAAGTAATTGATCCCTCTGCTGAAAACTTATCTTTCTTAAAGCACAAGATGGCCCATGAATTTCAGAGTAAAGTAGCTGTGAGATATTAAAGAGATCCATGATACTCGAGTTGAATGCTAAGTAGTAATTAACTTCTTCATATTAAGTGGCCTTAAGCAAGGCATTGTCTTCTCTGACTAGGATGTCTCTATTTATAAAAATGAAAAAAAGTGGTATCTCCACAGCAGGGTTTGGTGATTATTAAGCCATACTTAAAGTTATTTTTCAGAGTGAGATGAATTTAGAATTCTATTTCCAGATTTGAAGTTATTTTGTGAGATGATTATTTTGATACTACCACAAAAGCCTCACCTCATTACTTGCTGTGTTTGAGTAGGTGATTTGCATAGATGTGGGTACTTCCCACCAGAGACATTGTTTTCCCCTGTTCATCTTCTTCTTTTCAATTTACCTTTTGTGTGATGGTTGCAGAAACTGCTTTTGTACCCTTAAGAGAGACACGTGAAACTGTAAGTTCATACTGATTAATGTGGGAATTGAAAAAGGTAAACTTTTAATTTTTTTTATATTTTAAGTTTTAACAGCAAATTTTATCAAAAATATCTATAACAGAATAGTCCTTCAAAAAGTAAGATAAAGTGTCATTCTTACACTAAGTTCAAGAAATAGAATCTTGCCAGCTATATAAAACCATCCGTCATTTCAGACAAGGTAAAAGTATCCCATTATTCACAGTTTTATTATTGAGCATAAACCTTGTTATATACAGGCATCAAAAAACGGTTTAAAGTGGAATTGTTCACCCTAGAAAAAGAAGAGGATTAAAAAAAACTAGGGAGCTTCCCTGGTGGCACAGTGGTTGAGAGTCCACCTGCTGATGCAGGGGACATGGGTTCGTGTCCCGGTCCGGGAAGATCTCACATGCCGCGGAGCGGCTGGGCCTGTGAGCCATGGCCATTGAGCCTGTGCGTCCGGAGCCTGTGCTCCGCAACGGGAGAGGCCACAACAGTGAGAGGCCCGCGTACCGCAAAAAACAACAGCAACTAATTTTGGGCTTCCCTGGTGGTGCAGTGGTTAAGAATCCACCTGTCAATGCAGGGAACACGGGTTCAAGCCCTGGTCCGGGAAGATCCCATGTGCCACGGAGCAGCTAAGCCGGTGTGCCACAACTACTGAGCCTGTGCTCTAGAGCCCACGAGCCACAACTACTGAAGCCTGTGCACCTAGAGCTTGTGCACCGCAACAAGAGAAGCCAATGCAATGAGTAGCCCCTGCTTGCTGCAGCTAGAGAAAGCCTGCACACAGCAACGAAGACCCAATGCAGCCAAAAATAAATAAAATTTAAAAAAATAAAATAAAATTGAAAGCAGGGACTCAAACAGAAATTTATTTATTTATTTATTTATTTATTTATTTTTTTTTTTTTTTTTTTTTTTTTTTTAGTATGTGGGGCTCTCACTGTTGTGGCCTCTCCCGTTGCGGAGCACAGGCTCCGGACGCGCAGGCTCAATGGCCATGGCTCACGGGCCCGGCCGCTCCGCGGCACGTGGGATCTTCCCAGACCGGGGCACGAACCCGCGTCCCCCGCATCGGCAGGCAGACTCTCAACCACTGCGCCACCAGGCAAGCCCCCAGAAATTTATTTTTAAAAAAAACCTAATTTTCCACTTACAGGAATATAAAATAATTTTCATAAAATCACAGATTGGAATATTATATAGAGGTGAAGAAAATCAACTGTATTTCTAAACATCTAAACAAACATTTTTAAAGATGCCTAAAAAGCAGATCATGTAAGAATACACACACTATTGTTTATTTATGTAAATTACCAACACTGCCATCACTACACAAATTATATATATACACGTATATGGTTAACTACACATATACAAACATATATATGAACACATACATATACGGTGATAATCTGAAACTATCAGATTATCTATTAGTGAAACTTGAGGAAAACAGAAGAATTATAACAAATTCACTTTTATAATTTTTTGTGGTATGAGATAATGGTGAAAATCTGATCCATGTATGAGGTGAAGTAGGGGCAGAGTGGCTAAATTATTAAAATGCATTTAGCCATTTGTATGTTTTTTAAAAATACAAAAAATATTGGGGTTGCAAAAATATATCAATATATTTTTATGTCTCTGTGCATGACTTATGTCTATTTTTAAACCTCAATATAGACTATAGAATATATTCCATTTTGATGCATACCATTTTGTATTAGGAATAAAAAATATTTTATTCAAAAAGTTTATTATCTGAAAAATTTTATGTTGTCTGTTTAACAGCCAGAATGTAACGTGTATGTGGATCAGTTACATTTTTGCACCAGAGAAATGGACCCAATCTGTGCAACGAATGGCCGAACGTACTCCAATAAATGTGTTTTCTGCAGTGAAAAGCTGTAAGAACACAAGACTAAATATTGGCTCATCCAAAATAATGAAGAAACAATCACAAAATTATAGGAACCTCCATTTTTCTGATAGCCAGGTCACAGTATAGATGGAAAATAACTGTACTTTCTCTGTTAAAGCCAAAAAAACACACTGGTACCTTTCCCTTAAGTCTCATTCCTAAAAGTAGTTTTCATTTGACCTCGGAGTATATCCATCCCTGTTGGATGTTACCCAACTGTATAAATCAATTACTTTAACTTGATTTAATTGCTGTGACTTACTAATGGAAGTCTGCTGACCGATATAATGTAATTCTTAACTCCAGAGGCTGAATGAGAACCTCTATGATGTAGCTCCAAGCTACAGAGAGCATAACTGAGCAAGAAAAACCACTGACTTCAGAAATTTAAATCCATCACAATGGGCAATTTATGCTAGAAAGGAACTCCTCCAGTGGTCCATTTTGTCCCCTGATCTCCTTGACAAGACTCCAAACTTTCCTTAGAGAGCAGGGCATGCTAGGACACTTCCACCTAACCTCCCTTGCTGCCTCATTCCCCCGAGGGAGTTCCCAGTCTCAAGGTTCAGCCAGCCTTCCTACTTCCCACCTCATTTCCTCTCACTGGTGTTTCCTCTCATTTAATCCCCAAATGGGCTTCTCCTTCTAGAGAACCATGAAAACAATCTCTAATCCTCCTCTCTGAGGTTTCTCCTCAGTGGGTTCCAAGGCTGAGTCAGGACTAAGCATGTAGGAAGAGCCAAGTAGCCCCAGGTGGTTGGGAGGACCTGTGTAGGGTAGGGGGGTAAGGAGGGGCCCAGCTACCTGTTTGAGGAAGGGGAGCACAGCCCTCCTAGCACTCTTATATTCAGATTCTCCTCATGGAGAAGCGCTTAGTGCAGTGCTCAGGCAATTTTAAATACTTTTTTAAGCATAATTTTTCTTTTTTGCTTTTTCTTTCTTTACAGGGAAGATAATGGAAAATTTGATTTTAGTCATTGGGGTGGTTGCTGACTCTGCCTCAGCCACACATTCCTATGGCTTTTATAGCAATTCTATTGTGAAATGGATTCTACAATTAGTCTTCTCCATCAGGGCTTTAAATTCCTAGATGATCAGACAAAGCCTTCAATACTACAAAAGATGAAATATAGATCGTTGAAGAATTTTTCCAACTCTAAGAACCTGCCAATGAAAGATTTCTATTTTGTCTTCAGTTATTCAGTGACAGTTGAAAACCCATCTTAATTGTGTGTGCAATAATACAAAATCTAATGTAATTTGTAATCATGAATATTTCAATCAATAAAATGTTAAATAGTATTATCTTTATTAAAATACTCTTTCTTTGGTTGGTTGGTTAGTGGATTAAAAGACATGAATACTTCTGGTAACTGTAATTAAAGAAATAGTTTCAAAGGTGAACAAATAATCCATTACTTGGGTGTTTATTAAAAGTGCAGAGAGTTGGGCTTCTCTTTATCCTAAAGAATCCAAAACTCTAGAAGAGGAATCTGGGAACTTGAATTCTAACAAGTACTCCAGGTCAACCTTCTGATCACCAGTGTTAGCCAAGACAGCTAAAACATAGCACATATCTATAATTGAATGAATTGCAGAGACTATTCAAAGATATTGTGTGATTTCTGAAGCTTGGGAGAAAACTATATTATTCTCTCTGTCTCTCACAAATAAGTCAAGAGATAGTTTGGTGATCCTGGCAGGCCAGGCAACTCTGCCGTTACGGATCTAGGATATTCATTTGTGCTCCAAGTCTGATGCTTTTTTATTTCTCTTCACCACTCAACCAGCAAGAAACAGGCTTCATTTGAGTGGCCAAATGTTCATCTATTTTTTTTTTTTTTTTTTTTTTTGCGGTACGTGGGCCTCTCACTGTCGTGGCCTCTCCTGTTGCAGAGCACAGGCTCTGGACGCACAGGCTCAGTGGCCATGGCTCACGGGCCCAGCCGCTCCACAGCATGTGGGATCTTCCTAGACCGGGGCACGATCCCGTGTCCCCTGCATCAGCAGGCGGACAATCAACCACTGCGCCACCAGGGAAGCCCCCAAATGTTCATTTAAAGCTTAGTTTTAATGGCAGAAATGTAGACCAACTACAAGAAAGCAAGTTTCAAGCTGCTATATCTGTGATATCAGACCTGCTCTGCTTTTCAGTAAACATTTTCACGTCTAAAAGAGTGACCCACATGGGGGTTACTTACTCATTTGCATTCTTCAGTACTAATTTTTGTGTGTGTGTGTGTGTGTGTGTTACACGGGCCTCTCACTGTTGTGGCCTCTCCTGTTGCGGAGCACATGCTCCGTACGCGCAGGCTCAGCGGCCATGGCTCACGGGCCCAGCGGCTCCGCGGCATGTGGGATCTTCCCAGACCGGGGCATGAACCCATGTCCCCTGCATCGGCAGGCAGACTCTCAACCACTGTACCACCAGGGAAGCCCAGTACTAATTTTTAATGAAAGTATCCATTAAAATATACAGATTTAGAGCCACATTATAAAAACACATTCAACCACCTTCATATCCTTTTTTTTTCCTTACAAAAGACATGTATAAAAAACATTCAGTGGGAGGACCTTCAAGATGGCGGAGGAGTAAGACATGGAGGTCTCCTTCCTCCCCACAAGTACGTCAAAAATACATCTACATGTGGAACAACTCCAGCAGAACATCTACTGAACACTGGCAGAAGACCTCACACTTCCCAAAAAGCAAGAAACTCCCCACGTACCTGGGTAGGGTAAAAGAAAAAACACAGACAAAAGAATAGGGAATGGAACCTGCACCTCAGACAAGGAGCTGTGAAGAAGGAAAAGTTTCCACACATTAGGAAGCCTATTCACTGGCAGGGGTGGGGTGGGAAGCTCCAGAGCCACAGAGGAGAGTGCAACAACAGGGATGCAGAGAGAAAAGTGGAGAGATTCACACACAGACGATCGGTGCTGACCAGCACTCACTAGCCTGAGAGGCTTCTATGCTCCCCGCCAAGGCAGGTGGGGGCTGGGAGCTGAGGCTTGGGCTTCAGAGGTCAGATCCCAGGGAGAGGACTAGGGTTGGCTGCGTGAACACAGCCTGAAGGGGGCTAGTACACCACAGCTAGCCGGGAGGGAGTCCAGGAAAAAGTCTGGACCTAAGAGGCAAGAGACCATTGTTTTGGGGTGCATGAGGAGAGGAGATTCAAAGGCCGGCCTAAAGAAGCTCCAGAGACGGGTGCAAGCCACGGCTATCAGCGCAGACACCAGAGACGGGCATGAAACACTAATGCTGCTGCTGCAGGCACCAAGAATCCTGTGTGCAAGCCCAGGTCACTATCCACACCTCCCCTCCCAGGAGCCTCTGCAGCCAGCCACTGCCAGGGTCCTGTGATCCAGGGAAAACTTCCCCAGGAGAACGCATGGTGTGCCTCAAACTGTTGCAATGTCATGCTGGCCTCTGCCGCCACAAGCTTACCCCACATTCTGTAACTCTCCCTCCCCCTGGCCTAAGTGGGCCAGAGCCCCCTAATCAGCTGCCCCTTTAACCACCTCCTGTCTGGGAAAAGAACAGATGCCAGAGGGCAACCTACATGCAGAGGTGGGGCCAAATCAGGACAGAACACCAGGAACTGTGCAAACAAAGAAGAGAAAGGGAAATTTCTCCCAACAGCCTCAGGAGCAGAGGATTAAATCTCCACAATCAACTTGATGTACCTGCATCTCTGGAATACCTGAATAGACAATGAATCACCCTAAAATTGAGGTGGTGGACTCTGGGAGCAACTGAACACTTGGGGATTGCTGTAGGCAACTGACCAGTTTCTGATTTTTAAGTTTATCTTAGTTTAGTTTTTAGTGCTTGTTATCACTGGTAGACTTGTTTATTGGTTTGGTTGCTCTCTTTTTTTCACGTTATCTTAATAATATTTTTTTACTTTTTTGTTTTAATAACTGTATTATTTTTTTCTTTCTTTCTTTTTTTTTCCTCCCTTTTCTTCTGAGCTGTGTGGCTGACAGGGTCTTGATGCTCCAGCTGGCTGTCAGGCCTGAGCCTCTGAGGTGGGAGAGCTGAGTTCAGGACATCAGACAACCAGAGATCTCCCAGCCCACATAATATCAATTGGCAAGAGCTCTCCCAGAGATCTCCGTCTCAATGCTAAGACCCAGCTCCACTCAACAACCAGCAACCTCCAGTGTTGGACACCCCATGCCAAACAACTAGCAAGACAGGAATACAACCCTGCCCATTAGCAGAGAGGCTGCCTAAAATAATGTTTGCAGACACCCCAAAACACACCACCAGACACAGTCCTGCCCACCAGAAAGACAAGATCCGGCCTCATCCACCAAAACACAGGTAACAATCTCCTCCACCAGAAAGCCTACACAACCCACTGAACCACTCTTACCCACTGGGGGCAGACACCAAAAACAACGGGAACTACAAACCTGCAGCCTGCAAATAGGAGACCCCAAACACAGTAAGTTAAGACAAATGAGAAGACAGAGAAATATGCAGCAGATGAAGGAACAAGGTAAAAACCCACCAGACCAAATAACTGAAGAGGAAATTGGAAATTTACCTGAAAAAAAATTCAGAGTAATGGTAGTAAAGATGATCCAAAATCTTGGAAATAGAATGGGGAAAATATAAGAAACATTTAATAAGAACCTAGAAGAACTAAAAGAGCAAACAATGATGAACAACACAATAAATGACTAAACACTAAACTAAACTAAAACAATACTAAAAATTCTCTAGAAGGAATCAATAGAAGAATAACTGAGGCAGAACAAGTAAGTGACCTGGAAGATAAACTAGTGGAAATAATTACCGCAGAGCAGAATAAAGAAAAAAGAATGAAAAGAATTGACAGTCTCAGAGACTTCTGGAACAACACTAAACGCACCAAGATTCAAATTATAGGGGTCCCAGAAGAAGAGAAAAAGAAAGGGATTGAGAAAACGTGAAGATATTATCATTGAAAACTGCCCTAATATGGGAAAGGAAATAGTCAATCACGTCCAGGAAGCACAGAGAATCCCATACAGGATAAATCCAAGGAGAAAGACACCAAGCCACATATTAAGCAAACTATCAAAAATTAAACACAGGGCTTCCCTGGTGGCACAGTGGTTGAGAGAGTCCGCCTGCCAATGCAGGGGCTGCGGGTTCGTGACCTGGTCTGGAAGGATCCCACATGCCGCAGAGCGGCTGGGCCCATGAGCCACGGCCACTGATCCTGCGCGTCTGGAGCCTGTGCTGCACAACGGGAGAGGCCACAACAGTGAGAGGCCCGCGTACTGCAAAGAAAGATAAAACACAAAAAATATTGAAAGCAGCAAGGGGAAAGCAAAAAATAACATACAAGGGAATCCCCATAAGGTTAACGGCTGATTTTTCAGCAGACACACTGCAAGCCAGAAGAGAGCGGCAGGACATATTTGAAGTGATGAAAGGGAAAACCTACAACCCAGATTACTGTACCCAGCAAGGATCTCATTCAGATTAGATAGAGAAATTAAAACCTTTACAGACAAGCAAAAACTAAGAGAATTCAGCACCACCGACCATCTTTACAACAGATGCTAAAAGAACTTCTCTAGGCAAGAAACACCAGAAAGGGAAAGACCTACAAGAACAAACCCAAAACAATTAAGAAAATGGTAATAGGAACACACATATTGATAATTATCTTAACTATAAATGGATTAAATGCTACAGCCAAAAGACACAGACTGGCTGAATGGATACAAAAACAAGACCCGTACATATGCTGTCTACAAGAGACCCACTTCAGACTTAGGAAAACATACAGACCGAAAGTGAGGGGATGGAAAAAGATATTCCATGCAAATGGATATCAAAAGAAAGTTGGAGTAGCAATTCTTATGTCAGACAAAATAGGCTTGAAAATAAAGACAGTTACAAGAAACAAAGAAGGACACTACATAATGATTGAAGGATCAATCCAAGAAGAAGATACAACAATTGTAAATATTTATGCACCCAACATAGGAGCACCTCAATACATAAGGCAAATGCTAACAGCCATAAAAGGGGTAATAGACAGTAACACAATCATAGTAGGGGACTTCACACCCCACTTTCACCAATAAACAGATCATCCAAAATGAAAATAAACAAGGAAACACAAGCTTTAAATGATACATTAAAGAAGATGGACTTAATTGATATTTATAGGAAATTCCATCCAAAAGAACAGAATACACTTTCTTCTCAAGTGCTCATTGAATATTCTCCAGGATAGATCATATCTTGGGTCACAATTAAGCCTTGGTAAATTTAAGAATATTCAAATTGTATCAAGTATCTTTTCTGACCACAACACTATGAGACTAGATATCAATTACAGGAAAAGATCTGTAAATACAAACACATGGAGGCTAAACAATACACTACTTAATAACCAAGAGATCACTGAAGAAATCAAAGAGGAAATCAAAAAATACCTATAGACAAATGACAATGAAAACACAACGATCCAAAACCTATGGGATGTAGCAAAAGCAGTTCTAAGAGGGAAGTTTATAGCTCTACAAGCCTACCTCAAAAACAAGAAAAAATCTCAAATAAACAATCTAACCTTACAACTAAAGGAGCTAGAGAAAGAAGAACAAGCAAAACCCAAAGTTAGCAGAAGGAAAGAAATCATAAAGATCAGAGCAGAAATAAATGAAATAGAAACAATAAAACAACAGCAAAGATCAAAACTAAAAGCTGGTTCTTTGAGGAGATAAACAAAATTGATAAACCATTAGACTCACCAAGAAAAAGAGGGAGAGGACTCAAATCAATAAAATATGAAATGAAAAAGGAGAAGTTACAGTGGACACCGCAGAAATACAAAGCATCATAAGGGACTACTACAAGCAACTATATGCCAATAAAATGGACAACCTGGAAGAAATGGAAAAATTCTTAGAAAAGCACAGCCTCCCGAGACTTGAACCACGAAGAAATAGAAAATATAAACAGACCACTCACAAGCACTGAAATTGAAACTGTGATTAAAAATCTTCCAACAAATGGGGCTTCCCTGGTGGCGCAGTGGTTGAGAATCTGCCTGCTAATGCAGGGGACACAGGTTTGAGCCCTGGTCTGGGAAGATCTCACATGCCATGGAGCAACTGGGCCCATTAGCCACGACTACTGAGCCTGCACATCTGGAGCCTGTGCTCCACAACAAGAGAGGCCGCGATAGTGAAAGGCCCGCACACCATGATGAAGAGTGGCCCCCGCTTGCCACAACTAGAGAAAGCCCTCGCACAAAAACGAAGACCCAACACAGCCAAAAAAATAAATAAACAAATGTGGGGTTTAAAAAAAGAAAAAGAAAATAATTTTTAAAAAAAAATCTTCCAACAAACAAAAGCTCAGGACCAGGACTTCCCTGGTGGCACAGTGGTTAAGAATCTGCCTGTCAATGCCGGGGACACGGGTTCGAGCCCTGGTCCAGGAGGATCCCACAAGCCACGGAACAACCAAGCCCCTGTACCACAACTACTGATCCTGCGCTCTAGAGCCTACGAGCCACAACTACTGAACCCACGTGCCACAACTAGTGAAGCCCACGTGCCTAGAGCCTGTGCTCTGCAATGAGGAGCCACTGCAATGAAAAGCTCGTGCACCACAATGAAGAGGAGCCCCTGCTCGCTGCAACCAGAAAAAGCCTGCAAACAACAACAAATACCCAATGCAGCCAAAAATTACTAATAATAAATAAAATATTTTTAAAATCTTAAAAAAAAAAAAAAGAAAGCTTGGGACCAGATGGCTTCACTGGTGAATTCTATCAAACATTTAGAGAAGAGCTAACACCTATCCTTCTCAAACTCTTCCAAAATATAGCAGAGGGAGGAACACTCCCACACTCATTCTACAGGCCCACCATCACCCTGATACCAAAACCAAAGATGTCACAAAAAAAAGAAAACTACAGGCCAATATCATTGATGAACATAGATGCAAAAATCCTCAACAAAATACTAGCAAACAGAATCCAACAGCACATGAAAAGGATCATACACCATGATCAAGTGGGATTTATCCCAGGGATGCAAGGATTCTTCAATATACACAAATCAATCCATGTGATACACCATATTAACAAATTGAAGCAGAGAAACCATATGAGAATCCCAATAGATGCAGAAAAAGTTTTTGACAAATTCAACAACCATTTATGATAAAAACTGTCCAGAAAGTAGGCATAGAGGGAACTTACCTCAATATAATAAAGGCCATATATGACAAATCCACAGCCAACATCATTCTCAATGGTGAAAAACTGAAACCATTTCCACTAAGATCAGGAAAAAGACAGTTGCCCAGTCTCGCCACTATTATTCAACATAGTTTTGGAAGTTTTAGCCAGAGCAATCAGAGACAAAAAAAATTTAAAACAAGAATTGAAATAGGAAAAGAAATAAAACCATCACTGTTTGCAGATGACATGATACCATACATAGAGAATCCTAAAGACGTTACCAGAAAACTACTAGAGCTAATCAATGAATCTGGTAAAGTAGCAGGATAGAAAATGCACAGGAATCTCTTGCAATCCTCCACTAATGCTGAAAAATCTGACAATGAAATCAAGAAAACACTCCCATTTACCATTGCAACAAAAAGAATAAAATACCTAAGAATAAACCTACCTAAGGAGATGAAAGAGCCCTGTGCAGGAAACTATAAGACCCTGATGGAAGAAAGCGAAGACGATACAAACAGATGGAGAGATACACCATGTTCTTGGATTGGAAGAATCAACATTGTGAAAAGGACTATACTACCCAGAGCAATCTACAGATTCAGTGCAATCCCTATCAAAGTACCAATGGCACTTTTCACAGAACTAGAACAAAAAATTCCACAATTTGTATGGAAACACAAAAGACCCAAATAGCCAAAGCAATCTTGAGAAAGAACAGAGCTGGAGGAATCAGGCTCCCTGACTTCAGACTATACTACAAAGCTACAGTAATCGAGACAATCTTCTTGGATTGATCCCCTGATCATTATGTAGTGTCCTTCTTTGTCTCTTGTAATAGTCTTTATTTTAAAGTCTATTTTGTCTGATATGAGAATTGCTACTCTAGATTTCTTTTGATTACCATTTGCATAGAATATCTTTTTCTGTCTCCTAACTTTCAGGCTGTATGTGTCCCTAGATCTGAAGTGGGTCTCTTGCTGACAACATATATACAGGTCCTGTTTTTGTATCCATTCAGCCAGTCTATGTCTTTTGGTTGGAGCATTTCATCCATTTACATTTAAGGTAGTTATCGATATGTATATTCCTATTACCATTTTCTTAATTGTTTTGGGTTTGTTATTGTAGGTCTTTTCCTTCTCTTGTGTTTCCTGCCTAGAGAAGTTCCTTTAGCATTTGTTGTAAAGCTGGTTTGGTGGTGCTGAATTCTCTTAGCTTTTGCTTGTCTGTAAAGGTTTTAATTTCTTCATCGAATCTGAATGAGATCCTTGCTGGGTAGAGTAATCTTGGTTGTAGGTTTTTCCCTTTCATCACTTTAAATATGTCCTGCCAGTCCCTTCTGGCTTGCAGAGTTTCTGCTGAAAGATCGGCTGTTAATTTTATTGGGATTCCCTTGTATGTGATTTGTTGCTTTTCCCTTGCTGCTTTTAATATTTTTTTTTATTTAAATTTTGATAGTTTGCTTAATATGTTTCTTGGTGTGTTTCTCCTTGGATTTATCCTGTATGGGACTCTCTGTGCTTCCTGGATTGACTGATTATTTCCTCTCCCATGTTAGGGAAGTCTTCAAGTATAATCTCTTCAAATATTTTCTCAGACCCTTTCTTTTTCTCTTCTTCCTCTGGGACCCCTATAATTCGAATGTTGATGCATTTAATGTTGTCTCAGAGGTTTTTGCGACTGTCCTTAATTCTTTTCATTCTTTTTTCTTTATTCTGCTGTGTGGTAGTCATTTCCACTATTTTATCTTCCAGCTCACTTATCTGTTCTTCTGCATCAGCTATGCTGTTATTGATTCCTTCTAGAATATGTTTAATTTCAGTAATTGTGTTGTTCATCATTGTTTGTTTTCTCTTTACTTCTTCTAGATCCTTGTTAATTGTTTCTTGTATTTTCTTCATTCTGTTTCTGAGATTTTGGATCATCTTTAATTACTCAAATTTTTTCAGGTAGACTGCCTATTTCGTCTTCATTTATTTGGTTTTGTAAGTTTTTACCTTGCTCCTTTGTCTATAACATATTTTTTGTCATTTCATTTTTTTTTTTTTTTGATGGGTGGTGCTGTATTCCTGTCTTACTGCTTGTTTGGCCTGAGATGTCCAGTACTGGAGTTTGCAGGCAGTTGGATAGAGCTAGGTCTTGGTGCTGAGATGAGGACCTCTGGGGGTCCTCACTCTGATTGATATTCCTTGGGGTCTGAGATTCTCTGTTAGTCCAGGCCTTTGGACTTGGAGCTCCCACCACAAGAGCTTGGGCCCAGCCTCTGGCCTGGGAACCAACATCCCACAAGCTGTGTGGCAAGGTTAAAAAAAAAAAAAAAAGGAAGAAAGAAAGGAAAAAAGAGCAGTATAATATCAAAGAATAAAAAACAAAATAGAATTAGAAAGATAAAAATTATATTAGGAAAAATAGAACTATAATTGAAACAACTGCCACAGGGTAAAATAAAACCACAATAGAAAAAACAAAACAAAAAAAAAACGGTGTGGGGGAATAAGCCAAAAGAGAACAAAAGAAAGTATAAAGAATAAAAATTAGAAAAATAAAAGATTTAATTAGGAAAAATAAAAATATAAAAGAATCAGTAACAATGAATCAACAAGGTAAAACAGAACCCCTCTGTAAAAGAGGAAAAAAGAAAAAAAAAAAAGCCTTGTCTATGGGGGTGGAGTTTAAGCAGGGGTGGTACTTAGGCAGAGGCAGGGTTCAGTGTGGGGCAGGACCTGGGGGGTGTGGAGATGTTTGAGCATGGGGAGGGGCCTAGGCGGGGCCGTGTTCAAGGGTGGGATGGGGCCTCCGCTTAGGACCTGTGTGGAAGGGGAGAGGCAGTACGTGGAAACGAGGGCCTCTGGAGTGTGTGTTTCCAGAGTTTGGAGGTAGGACCTTGAGTGAGGCTGTGTGGGTGCGGTTTAGGCCAGTGCGTTGGAGGGTGTCTCCGAGTGTAGAGGTAGGGCCCTGGGTGGGGGTTAGGGGTGGGGTTTGGGTTCTGCATGGCAGGAGGGAGGCTCTCAGGGCAGAGGATTAGGACCAGGAATGCAACAGGCTCCTCGGTGCCTAAGTGGAGAGAGAAAGCACTGACCCCATTCCCTTCCATTCCTTTGCACCCCTCCCCCACCATTTCCCCCAGGGTCTCCCCCATTGCTGCTGGACCCATAACTGTGGGTGGATCTCTCTGGGTGTAGGAACTCCTCCCCTCCCCCAGCCACCCCTCAGGGGTGCTGGTCCTGGAGGTCCAGCCTTTACTTTTGCTCCCCCTTCCCTCCTTCCCACTTCCTCAGGATCCACCCAGCTGGAGGGGACCTAGGTGGGCAGAGGATCAGGCCTGAGATCTCAGCAGGTTCCAGGGGCCCGAGTGGGCAGGGGAAAACTGCTCATGCTCCCTTTTGTTCCTCTGCCCTCCTAATGGTTCCCCAATTTACCCCTTTGGGTATGGGATATCTTCCCCTGCCCCAGCCGCCCCTCAGGAGGCCAGTCCCATCCTGCCTCCACTTCTTCTCCCCCTTCACTCCCCTCACACCCCACATCTTACCAGTCACTGGGGTTTCCTCCCATCCCCTTAGGTGTCAGTGGCCCCCCACCGGTGCCTGGTAGGTGCCCTAGTTGTGAGGAGACATGAATTCCGCATCCTCCTAGTATGCCATCTTGACTTCGCCCCCCCCAGACGTTAATTTCTAAAGACAATACATTCTCTTTTATGTTCTCTCTTATTTAGCATGATTTAATTTTCAAAGTTTTATTTTCTCCCTTTTTGTTGCTTAGTTTCCTTTTTAATTCCCTTTTGTATGGTTCCATAAAGAAATCAATTTTATTTCTTTACTTTTTATTCGACAAACATTGAATACCTACGTTGTGCCAGTAACTTGAAATTTCATTGTAGTTTTGTCAAATTTCTAATTAAAATCTTACAACTGAATTTTGCCTCAAGAAAGCAACTGTTGCTTAGAAAGAGTCGGAGAGACTGAACAGACAAAACAATTACATGTAATCTCAGATTAAATCCTACACCAAGAGAATGATATTTTTGGGACAGCTGGTGAAATTTGAACAAGATGATAAATTAGTTAACAGTTATGTATAAATGTTAATTTCCTGATTTTGATTATTGTACCAAAGTTATATAAAATATTAACACTTGGGGGAGCTGCATGAAAGACATATAGTATTTCTTTGGACTATTTTTACTACCTGTATAAAGTTAAATTATTTCAAAATGAAAAGATTTTTTAAAAGCTTAAAATATAAAAAGTCAGTTTAGACCTTTCCATCATAAACTAAAATTTTTGGTAAGATGTATGGATCACAAAAACTTATCTCAAAATTCTTGTAGGTGGCTAGTTTTCAGAAAATAGAAATACTGTATTTCACATCTGATAGTTATCTTGTATATTCTCTAACATTTGCTGAATCTTTCACTCATTCATAAATTCATCTGTCCATCTACCAGTCGATTCATTTATCCATTCATCCACCTATCCATTCATTAGGTGAGGTATTTATTGAATTTTTTCCATGTTTAAAGACCTAGGATCCACACGAGAGAAAACACTTTCTCTGACCTTAAGGAGCTCACATTCTAAGAGAGAAGACTATCCGTGAAGGGTAGCATAATATAAATGTTGAATTAAGTATATTAATAAAATCCAATAGAAATGCAGATGAGAAAGTAATAAATCATTCATAGGGATGACAGAGTAGAAGTGATTTTGCTCTTAGGAGATTTCCATAGATGTAGGGTACATGAGGGTAGATTTAAGGGTCCTTCTAAATGAGAGAATGAGCACACTTTTAACGATGGTGTGACTGGTAATTGTCTTTCAGAATGAAAGAGCAGCCTTAGCCAAGGCATATGAGGGTCCTGGTATGCTAGAAACAGTAGGGGCGTTGAGTGTTGTTAAAGCATTGGGTCATAGGTGGTTAGAGAATGAATGAGGCTGAACAAGGAGATTGTCAACAGATTGATAAGGGACTTGAAAGCCAGCTAAAGAATTTGGATATTATCTTCTTGGCAGATGAACATTATGACTTTGAAGTAAGAGAGTCATATGAATAAAGTTAAAATGTTAGAGCATTCTTTGGTATTAGTGTGGAGGATGTTTGTTGAATGAATTAACTTTAACTTTTTTAAAGTACTAGAGTTCTTTCTCTTTATATCTCTTTATAAATATTTTGTTTAAAATATTTAATCTTCAATTAGAAAAGTGAAATGATAAATGTAACAGTTATGAAGATTAAATCATTAAAGATTTAATAATTGTTCATTTTTATTTAGCATTTAGTATGCACTTAACTCATGTAATATTGAATTAAGTACTATTATTAGCTGAATTTTATTGATAAAGAAAGTGAGGCACAGAAAGATGAAGTAAGTTACCAAAAATCAAACATTTACTGAGTAACAAGGCTGGAAT
This sequence comes from Phocoena phocoena, assembly GCF_963924675.1. NCBI lineage: Eukaryota > Metazoa > Chordata > Mammalia > Artiodactyla > Phocoenidae > Phocoena > Phocoena phocoena. Next base: position 125,294,936 of record NC_089221.1, on the reverse strand, counting down.
GTAAACTTGAATATTCTCTTTCTCAAAACCCGTATTTCAAAAAGAAAACTATACTGACTACATTTAAAAAATTTTTAAGGTATACAACTATTTTTTATGATTGTAGACCCTGTTATTACAAATTACTCTCTCAAGAATGTAGATTCTGTGATTACTAATTGCCAAACAAGCTACCAAAGATTCAGTGTCTGTGAGTCTGGCAAGTACTCTCTCTATATACCCAAGTGTGTTTAGTAAAATTTAGAGCTGTGATTCTCCAATTTTAATGTCGGGGGGCTTCTTAAAATGTAGATCCTAGGCCTCGACATCCCTAGACATTCTGATTCAATCAGTAGGTCTGATATGTATGTGTAGGGAAGAGGAATGCATTTTATGAGGCATTCGTAAAGACTTTTATGAGCAAGGCACTCAGATCTAGAATAACCGTATGCTCTGCGTTGCCTGGATAGTCTCAGTTGATGATAGTCTTCTTGAAAATACTATGTAAAAACTGCTTTCACTCTCAAAATTATCCTTATTTAGAAAATAAAAGATATTCATCCCATATTTTTATAAGCAATGTGCTGTTTTCACGGCTTTAACTGTATATATACTCTTTCTATGGAAATGTGACATCTGACTAATTTAAAGAAAATGGGAGGTAATCTTCAAGTCCTTTTCTACTGTTAAGGAAAAGGCATCTGCACTAATAATGACATTTTGTCTAAATAAGCATGTTATGCTGTCATTCCACCTTCTCACCAGACCAACCAAATGAACTCAGAAGACCTTAATAAAATAGTCACAGTACTTCCCAACTCAAGATCACCTTTGCTGTAAGACAACCTCTTGTTGTAATAGAAAAGGGCCCACGAGAGTGAGAAACACATACCCGAGAGCCTCCTTGGCTCACAGCCTCTGCAAGGAGAGAAAATGATAAATCACCACAGCTCAGGAAGATTCAAGAATCAGAATCTTAGAGTTAAAATTATCCTCAGAGACCATCAATTACAACTGTCTTGTTTTATGGATGAAGAACTGAGGCCCAGAGAAAGGAAGAAAACTGCTCCAGGACACACAGCTTGTTAACTACACAGCTGAGCTAGAGGCCAGGTTAAAAATGATCAGTACAAAGCTCTTTTCACTACATTTGCTACTGATGATTTATGTGGCTTTTATATAATCATGTTCACTTTAACGTTTACCTTAAAACTAGGCTATATCTTAAGAAAGGAAGGCAAAAATAGGTGCCAAAGAGGCATATATTTAACCAGAAAGAAGTTGAAAATTCCAAAATCTAGAAGCCATTTGATTAAAGGATAATCAAGACAATTGGGCAACTAAGTGTTTATATAATAAAAAAAAATACAAAATAATTTGGAAAGCACTGAAAAACAATCGTATAATTTACCACCATTCTTAATATCTACCATATACTGAGGGATTTCTATATCTCAAGCATTGAATTAAATCTTACATATATTAAGTCATACTAATAATTCTATTTTAAAGATAAGGAAACTGAAATCTGGGGCAAATAACTTGTCTAAGAACATGCACCTTGTAAATGACAGAGCCAGGAATCAAACTCAGGTCTTAGATTCTAAAGCCAATGTACTTAACCATAAACTTTTATTGAAGTCTCAGAGCAAATGAGGTTCACACTCTATTTTAATATGATGAAGAGTAGCCAGAGAAAGGGAGTAAGTTGTTCAATATTAAAGAAAAACATAGTAGCATGATGAAGATTAGAGGCCAGATATTAGGATCCTAGTCCTGGGCTCTTTCACTCGCGTGCTCTCTCTCTTTCTCTGTCTCTGTATCTCTCTCTCTGTCTCTAACTATCTTTTTACTTTGCTTACCTACAGGGTAACTAAGAATGCCTCAGCTTTCAGTAAAATGGAAGCATCTCAGGAACATTCTCATAGTTGAAGCTCTTTAGATAAGAATTTCTTGAAGGTGACTTTATATGAGAATTTCTAATTTCAATATAAGTTGTTACCTTGAAAAATGAAGCTTATTTGTAACCTTATGCTCTTAAATGTGGTTTGCTGAGGGCAACACAATTGTCCTGGAACTTATAGATTAGACATTTGGGGCCCATTTGGCCTAGGACAGACCATCTCATCCTATGAGGTATAACATTGTTTTTGCAATTAGGTGACACTATCTCTTGCATAGTATTATAGTGGTAATTAAAGCTGCTAATTCTGTAAGTAAAAGTTTCCTCTAAAATTATAGTGTGATGGGCAGTCACCATCATTAACCATCCTTATCATCATCATCATAAACAATAACATCACATCATGACTGCTGACAATGACCAGTCTGGTCCAGAATTCCATTTTGTATATATATAGTACTCACCAGCAAAGATGAACAAATAGGTCACACTGACCAAAAGCAGAAGGGTGACTGATGACTTCATGGTCAGTGATATCTGCTGGGTCTGCAAGGAATGTGTCAATAGAGTTCACCACTGTGGATGTTCTACAGGCTGTATTTATAAGTAGATCTATATGCATGCTTCTAAGTACCTATACATTTGGCAGCCAGCTGGATTCTCCACCCTGATTGTGTAATCTATTTCCCCAGCTATTAGAGACACCAGAAATCAAAGAAGCTTATTTCATGCCATTTTCAAAGAGTCAGGAACAATCGTCCAAAATGTTGTTTAGGCAGAATGAAGTGAATTGTATGTAATACACTCAGAACTTGCTTTCACCAGCATTCGGCAATAATTGTGATCAAGTAATTTCCTAACAATTTGCATATTTGAATCTGCCCCCATCAGAGCCTTGGGACCAGTCTGTACAGTTTGTGCACAATATTAATGAAGTTTGTTGTCACAACTTCCAGAAAAATTAAAATGTGAGGGATTTCAAGGTCAAGGAATTTATTAGAATGACAGCATACTCCTAATGGTCTTTAAATTTAAAACCCTTAATATTCCCCGTGAATGTGAATTAGAGGGCTATTTTCTTCAACCCCTTGCTTTTAGGCAACACATGCATGATGGTTCCTATTTGGCATTTTTATTTTAACAAGTATTTCACAGATGGATTTTAGTCATTGGGCGTAAATTCCATCCACACTTCTTTCTCTCTCTCAAATACACCAGGTACTTTTCACCTTATGGCTCTTGCTCTTATTGTTTCCTCTGCCTGGGAAATTCCTGGCCAAGAAACTTGAATAGCCAGTTTCTGTTTTTTCTAGAAAAATCAGTTCAAATACTACCTGCTCAGTGAAGATTTCCCTGTCAATTCAAAATACCTCCACCCCACCTCAGATCAATGTGCTTTATTGCTTCCATAATGCTTTTCAACGTAAAAAATTGTCTTTCTTATTTACTTGTATATTTTCCCACTACCAAATAAATACAATCATATAGACAAATGTAGGCACATACACATTAGGATATAAGCTCATGGATCTTTTTCCACTCCTGTGTCTCCATGCACAGACAATGTCTTGCACATAGAAGTATGTAGACATCCTTCTGATTTTTCAAATGCTAATAAAAATTCCTTCACTCTAAAATAATAATTGAACACCACTTACTCCAAGTATTACTAAATGCTGACAATGAAATAAAGACAGATTCATACAGCTTACATTCTTTATTTTCTCAAATAGTTGCTGGGTGGAACCTACTGATTCCAGGTACTTTATTTGATTCTGGAAATTTAAAGATGAGTAAGAGAAGCTCACAGGCTAAAGGAGAAGAAAACAATCTGATTAAAGTTACATACAAATGAGTAGGGGCGCACGGAAGAGAGCACATTCATTTGAGTAGGATGAAGGTATGGCAGAGAGGAGGTGGTCACAGCCAGACTTCACAGAGGATTTGGCCCTCAGAGTTACTAGAAAGTTGGAGACACATAGAGTGATAACCAGTATTTCAAGAATAAGGCATAATATGGAAAAAAGAAAAATAAGAGCTAACGTATATGTTTAGAAATGAAAGTAATAGTTAGACTCAAATGCAGGCCTTAAGATAATAGATTTCACAGGCTATGCTAAGGATTGTCATATTTCTTGTACTTGGGGTCCATTAAGATGCCTGGATCTATGGGTTTCTTGTGTTCATCAAATTTAGAAATTGTGTAACTATTATTTCTTCAAATACATATTTTTATTCCCTCATCACCCTTTCCCAAGCTGCATGAAGTTGTCCCACAACTTACTAATGCTCTCTTCAATACTTTTTTTCTGTTTTTTCCCCTCTGTATTTTATTTTTGTTCATTCCAATGCTGTATCAAGTTTACTAATCTTTTCTTCTGAAATAGCTAACCTGCTGTTAATATCACATGGTGTATTTTCATTTTGCTTTTCTCAATACACTCTGGTTCTTTATATCTATATATCCATGTATATCTTCCATCTATTAACATGCTCTATCTTTACCTTCTAGAACATAAGGGATAACTAATTTAATAATCTCATCTACCAATTACATCATTTGTGTTATTGCTGGATCTCTTTATATGATGGATATTTTTCCAAAAAATAGACTGACAAACTTCTTATAGAACAGATGCACCAAGAGCACAGACAGAGTGATTGCTAATACAGATAGGGTTGATAGTGAGGACTAAGGTGGTCAAGGCCCCCAGTGAAGAGATAACTTTTGAGCTAGAGGGGCAAAGACGGAAATTCATGAAAAAGAATGATTCTTCCCTTTTGTCATCTTTTTGTTTTACTTTGTCTACTGGCCTACACATTTCTATCAAACAGGGCTTCCCTTGTAGTGTGTTTCTGCAGTATTGCACTTCTCACCTAGGCAGCATGGTTCAACAGTTTCCTTCAAACCAGGCGTGTAAAGAACTTATTAGCAGGTAGATGCAAGTTTCTTCCCAGATTCTAGGATCTAGAATCTAGGATCTAGGGAACAAAAAGCTTGCGTTCCTGAGAACGTTAGAAATGAAATGGTACCCGGTGATATGTTTATGAGATTCTGCCGGTTTCACTTACATAAAAGAGTATGAAGGTTTTCAGTAAGTCCCAGAAATTAACCTATAGTTATGACATCTGTAGGAGGGACTCAGTGCCTCTTTATAGGCTCAGAAGAAAGTATTTAATGATGTCTGCTTAAACTGTCCATAAAAGTTTCCAAAGCATTGCACATCTAACAAGATTATTACCACAAAATGAGTGAGATTTTATTGGATGAGCAAATAGTTTTCTGTGTAATGGCAACTTGATGGTATTTATTAAGTCAAATTATTCCTATGAAAAATAAAATAAGGTAACTGCCATTGTTGCTCTGACCTGACAATTGCGTGGTTCCCTTCTCCCACTACTGCTTCCCTTTCTCAGGAGATGATCGTACGTACTTTTTCAATACTGGATTGTTAACTTTAGTCACCATACCGTACAATAGAGCTCCACCACTGATTCACCTTATAATTGAAAGTTTGTACCCTTTCTCCACCCACCCAACCCTAGGCAACAACCATTCTCTCTAGTTCTGTTAATTTGACCTTTTTAGATTCCACATGTGTAAATGAGATCATGCAATATTTATCTTTCTGTGTCTGGCTACTACAGTTAGCATAATGTTCTATAGGTTCATTCTTCTTGTCACAAATGGCAGGATTTTCTTCTTTATTTTTTTGGTTGAATAATATTCAATTGTATATATTGTTAAAGTAATTAAACAAGGAGGCCATTAGACTGAGGAGGCTCTAGTGACTTAGTAGCTATGTAGTAAGCAAACCCAAACTAAGCTAGAGTCAGTGCACTTGAATCCAAGAAAACAAAACTTAACAACTAATTGCTAGCCACCAACTAGGCTTTCCCAAATAAGACAACCACTTAAGCTACAGCTAATCAAGTAATTCTTTGCTTTACTTCCACATCTTCTCTTTAAAGCCTTTCCCCTGGCTTGTCAGCAGAGCACTCCTAACCACTTTCAGTTTGGCACTGGCTGATTTGAATGGATGTTTGCCCAAATAAACTCTTGTAAATTTTAATGTGCCTCAGTTTATCTTTTAACAATATATACCAAAATTTATTTATCTATTTATCTGTCGATGGCCACTTAAGTTGTTTCCATATCTTGGCTATTCTGAATAATACTGCAATGAACATGGGAGCACAGATATCTCTTGAGATCCAAATTCATCTCCTTAGGATATATACCCAGAAGTGGGGTGGCTGAACCACACGGTAGTTCTATTTTTAATTTTTTGAGGAATTTCCTTGCTGTTTTCCATAATGACTGTACCAATTTATAATCTCACCAACGGTGTACAAGAGTTTCCCTTTTTGCCAACACTTGTTCCCTTTTTTTAAGAAACCTTTTTATTTTATATTGGACTATAGTTGATTTACAACGTTGTGCTAGTTTCAGATGTACAGCAAAGTGATTCAGTTATACATATACATGTATCTATTCTTTTTCAGATTCTTTTTCCATTTAGGTTATTACAGAATATTGAGCAGAGTTCCCTGTACTACACAGTAGGTCCTTTGTTGGTTATCTATTTTAAATATAGTAGTATGCATATGTCAATCCCAAACTCTCAATTTATCCCTCCCCCCACCTTTCCCCTTTGGTAACCTTAAGTTTGTTTTTTAAAGCTGTGACTCTCTTTCCGTTTTGTAAATAAGTTCATCTGTATCATTTTTGTTTTTAGATACTGCATATAAGTGATATCATATGATATTTGTCTTTCTCTTTCTCATTTACTTCACTTAGTATGATAATCTCCAGGTCCATCCATGTTGCTGAAAATGGCATTATTTCATTCTTTTTAATGGCTGGGTAGTACTCCACTGTATATATGTACCACATCTTTATCCATTCATCTGTCAATGAACATTTAGGTTGTTTCATGTTTTGGTTATTGTGATTTGCATTTCTCTAATAATTAGCAATATTGAGCATGTTTTCCTGTGCCTTTTGGCTATCTGTATGTCTTCTTTGAAGAAATGTCTATTTAGGTCTTCTGCCCATTTTTTGATTGGCTTGTTTTTATATATATATATTGAGCTACATGAGCTGTTTCTAAATTTTGGAGATTAATCCTTGTTGGTCGCATCATTTGCAAATATTTTCTCCCATTCTGTGGGTTGTCTTTTTGTTTTGCTTATGGTTTCCTTTGCTGTGCAAAAGATTTTGAGCTTAGTTAGGTCCCCTTTGTTTGTTTTTATTTCCATTACTGAAGGAGATGGATCAAAAAAGATATTGCTGTGATTTATGTCAGAGTGTTGTTCCCTTTTGAATTTTTCATAATGGCCATCCTAACCGTGTGAGGTGATAGCTCACTGTGGTTTTAATTTTCATTTTTTAAGATGGTTAGTGATGTTGAGCACTTTTCATGTACCTGCTGGCCATTTGTATGTCTTCTTTGGAGAAATGTCTGTTCAGTTCATCTACCCATTATTTAATCAGATTTTTTTTTTAGTTATATGAGTTCCTTATATATTTTATTATTTTTTTAATTTTTAAAAATATATTTATTTATTTTTGGCTGCATTGGGTGTTCGTTTCTGTGTGTGGGCTTTCTCTAGTTGCGGCAAGTGGGGGCTACTCTTTGTTGCGGTGCACAGGCTTCTCATTGCGGTGGCTTCTCTTGTTGCGGAGCAAGGGCTCTAGGTGCGCAGGCCTCAGTAGTTGTGGCACACGGGCTTCATTAGTTGTGGCACACGGGCTTCATTAGTTGTGGTTCATGGGCTCTAGAGTACAGGCTCAGTAGTTGTGGCTCATGGGCTTAGTTGCTCCACGGCATGTGGGATCTTCCTGGACCAGGGCTCGAATCCATGTCCCCTGCATTGGCAGGTGGATTCTTAACCACTGTGCTACCATGGAAGCCCTCCTTATATATTTTAGATATTAACCTCTTATCAGATATATGGTTACAAATATTTTCTACCATTCTATAGATTACCTTTTCACTTCTTTTCTTAACATCTTTATTGGAGTATAATTGCTTTACAATGGTGTGTTAGTTTCTGCTTTATAACAAAGTAAATCAGTTATACAGATACATATGTTCCCGTATCTCTTCCCTCTTGCATCTCCCTCCCTCGCACCCTCCCTATCCCACCCCTCTAGGTGGTCACAAACCACCGAGCTGATCTCCCTGTGCTATGCGGCTGCTTCCCACTAGCTATCTATTTTACATTTGGTAGTGTATATATGTCCATGCCACTCTCTCACTTTGTCACAGCTTACCCTTCCCCCTCCCCATATCCTCAAGTCCATTCTCTAGTAGGTCTGTGTCTTTACTCCCATCTTACCCCTAGGTTCTTCTTGACCTTTTTTTTTTTTTTCCTTCGATTCCATATATATGTGTTAGTATACGGTATTTGTTTTTCTCTTTCTGACTTACTTCACTCTGTATGACAGACTCTAGGTCCATCCATCTCACTACAAATATCTCAATTTCGTTTCTTTTTATGGCTGAGTAATATTCCTACCTTTTCACTTTTGTTAACTTTTTTTTTTTTTTTTTTTACTGTGATGTAGTCCTACTTGTTTAGTTTTGCTTTTGCTGCCTGTGCTGTTGGTGTCATATCCAAAATATCATTGTCAAGGCCAACGTCAAGGAGATTTTTCCCTATTTTTGTTTTAGGAGTTTTAAAACTTTGGGTACTATTTTAAAGTCTTTAATCCACGTTAACTTGATTTTTGTATATGGTATTAGATGAGTGTCCAGTTTCATTCTTTTGCATGTGGGTATCCAGTTTTCCCAATGCCATTTATTGAAGAGACTATCCTTTACCATTGTGTATTCTTGGTGCCTTTGTTGAAGATTAGTTGATCATATACATGTGAGTTTATTTCTGGGTTCTCTATTCTGTTTCATTGGTCTATATGTGTCCATTTTTATTCCAGTACCATACCACTTTGATTACTATAGCTTTATAATAAAATTTGAAATCTGGTAGTGTGGTGTCTATAGCTTTTTTCTTTCTCAATATTGCTCTAACCCTTCAGGGTCTTTTGTGGTTCCATATGAATTTTAGAATTAATTTTTCTATTTCTGTAAAAAATGCCATTGGAATTTTTATAGAGAGCGCATTGAATCTGTAGAATAGTTTGTGTAGTATGGACATTTTAACAATATTAATTCTTCCAGTCCATGAACACAGGATATCTTTCCACTTATTTGTGTCTTCTTCAATATCTTTCTTTAAGATTTTAACAAGAGATAAAGAAGGTCATTATTTAATGATAAAGGAGTCAAGTCATCAAGAGGATATAACAATTGTAAATATATATGCACCCAACATTGGAGCATCTAAATATATAAAGCAAATTTTAGCAGAACTGTAAGGAGAAATAGAGAGCAGTATAATAATAGTAGAGGACTTCAGTATCCTACTTTAAACAAAATATCATCCAGACAGAAAATCAATAAGAAGCATTTGATTTGAACTACAGTGTACACCAGATGGACCAGATGAAACAGAACATTCCATCCAACAACAGCAGAATATACATTCTTCTCAAGTGTACCAAGAACATTCTCCAGCATAGATCATATGTTAGGCCACATAGAAAGTCTTAACAAACTTACAAAAATTGAAATCATATCAAATATCTTTTCCAATCACAATACTACTGAACTGGAAATCAATAGGAGGAAAACTGGAAAACTCACAAATATGTGGAAGTTAAACAACACATTCCCCAAAAACCAATGGGTCAAAGGAGAAATCAAAAGGGGGGAAAACTTGAGACAAATGAAATTGGGAACACAGTATACCAAAACTTATGGAATTGTGCTTTCTTATGTTCATTCCTTTAGTATACACATCTTATCAAATCTAAAGGGTAGCTGTGGTGAGGTAAACTTGGCCTACAAGGACACATTTTTTTGTTAGTTTAGGTCTAAATCTTTTCAAACTAAAGAAGGAAAAATCTGTTCAGCTTATTTTCCCTTAAGTCAAACTGCAGAACTGTAATGAGCCAAAATTCTGTAAAGTCACAAATACCAGCACTGGGAAAGAAGAAAGGAAAGTTTGAGAGAGACAGGGAACATTTCACTAAATGCCTATTTTAGGGTTAGTAGCCCTTTTGAACCAGGCCTTCTCAGGCTAGAGCTGTAGGCCCATCACAAAATTAACATAATTGTTCACATATTAGGAATTATGGAAGATGTATGCCACCCTCTTTACACATTTGTTTAAGCCTTTGTTGAATTATGACTACTTCCATTTCTGATGTCTCCAAATATATACGATATAATCCCTCCAATTTAACACTTATATCCAAGTCACTCAACTTACTATGATTATGTGAAAGGTAGTTTAGGAACATGGGGTTGGCATAACCATGTTGCGTAAATCCAGATTCTGAAACACACTGACTATAGGATCATGGGCAAATCATTTATATCTCTCTACCTCAGGCTTCTCTTTTATAAAATGGGACTGTAACTTCACAACTATTGCTGAATTTTAATGTGATAATGTTTGTGGGCTTATCACAGTGACCATGGGAAATAGTATATAGTTGGTTAACCTTATTAGTGGTGAATTATTTCAGTCTTTATCTTAGTTACTATTTTCTCTGGCCTTTTTCCCCCCTCTTGTTCCCCTTTTCATTTTAGAGTGTGTGTGTGTGTGTGTGTGTGTGTGTGTGAGTTTGTGTGTTTCCACTTCAAGAAACCTTTACATTGGCACAGAAAAAACCCAAGACAAGCCCCCTTCACTTAAGCCTAATCACTGACACACCATTTCATATTTGCAAGGAATTTCACTTCAAAAAACCAGTAAATGGAGAAGAGTTGAGAAGGACGTGACTTGGCAACAGTTGGTGTGGGGAAAAAAAAAAAATGCCTGAGGATAGTTAGTGGTTATAAGTTTATTATGACCCAGTTTTGACAATGTTCCCATTGTCATCTGAAGGTATAATGATAGATATGGGTGTTCAGATCAAATAAATTGGTCTTTTTTATGCTTTGAAGAGTATAAACTATACTTGAAACATTGTGTTCCTTCCTGGATATCACAACAATGAGGAACATAAACAGAATTATCAGTATCTGCTCCTGTTGGCAGAGTTTGTGTGTTTTAAAAAATCATTAAAAAAAACACTTGTGGGCTTCCCTGGTGGCGCAGTGGTTGAGAGACCGCCTGCCGATGCCCCGGTCCGGGAAGATCCCACATGCCGAGGAGCAGCTAGGCCCATGAGCCATGGCCACTGAGCCTGCGCGTCCGGAGCCTGTGCTCTGCAACGGGAGAGGCCACAACAGTGAGAGGCCCGTGTACCACAAAAACAAAAAAACACTTGTAAGGAAAAGTTTTAAACATACAACAATGTTAAAATAATCTTACACTGATTCCCTATAAACCCACCTTCTAGACTGAACCATTAGTATTTTACTACACTTGTTTCATCCCATATTGATCCATTTATTCATTAATCCATCTTTGATGCAATTCAAAGTAAATTGCAGATATCAATGCCCTTCTCTCTGAGAACTTCACTATGCATGTTATAGCTAAGACTACACTACATTTTTACACCCTTTTCTTTTGATGTAAAATTCACAAACTATGATATGCATAAATCTTTAGTGTACATTCACTGAGGTTTGACAAATGTATACATACTTGAACCCAAACTCCTGTATTTTGAGTGTTGATTTTTATATATGACTTGCTTCTTCTTTCTAAGAAGCATATGATTGCTGGTCTTCTGTGGTTTGCTTTTTATATGCTTCCCTTTCATACCCAAAGACTAGCTCAGAACTAGACAAGAGATACTATTTTGCTCACTTACTCAATTATGGCACTGGAAATAAGCCTGCAAATAAATAGTAGTCTTAAGATGTAGATATGAGATTTGTATGAGGGAGAAAGGCAGGCAGAGTGACAGAAGGTGGCACAAGAGGCATTTCAGGCAGGAGAGGGCGAAGTGGTAGAAATGTAATTTTTGTGTGGACAGCTGACAGGAATCTGGCCTGGCTGGAGGTGAAAGTTCCAATAGGAGAAAGGAGGAGTGAGCCACGTAGAGAGGTAGTACTTCCAAAAATGTGAAGTGATTCAGTTATCAAAATACACACAGCACTCTACATGTTGATGTTCAAGTAGCTAAATAACTTCAGGGAGTAGAAACTAAAGAGAAAAGGGCTTAATTTCTCTAATGAGCGAGGAATTTAGTACACAGATAAAATTGACAGAAAAAACCACCTCGTGAATTTTCAAAAATGTTAAATGAACAGAAGATAGACATTTTAAAAACTATGTAAATACTGAGAAAAAGAGCAAAGATGTCCTGACCAGTGCTTTATAAAGACAATGTAATGCTGAAATTGAGGACAGAATATAATAATAAAAGTTACTGATGTTTGAGCTCTTGTTGCATATCAGAGACTAAGTGCTTACATGCATCATTTTCTTAATTTTCACAGTACATTTAGGAGGTAAAGACTAGTATCCCCGTTTTACAGGTGAGTAAATCACAATACAAAGAAGTCAGATGACGTGTTCAAAAACACATACCTTATGTCAGAGTCATGACTCACATTCTGGTCAGTACAATTCAAAGATCCACCCTCTTAAGAATCACCTTATCCTAATTATGTATTATGTGGTTATTTTTCTTCAGCAAGGGGAACAACCTTTAAGCATGGAAGAGTGCAAGTGCCACACTTGACAGAGGAGAAGGTATTTATTTTCCCTAGCACAAGCTAATCCACTCCCAGGCTCTTTACCTAAATATCAGATGCATCCCCCAGTTTGGTTAGGCCCTCTTCCATTATATACATAAAGGGTAACATCTATGTGCATAAAATATAATTGAGATTTTACAAACAGAAACATGATCTTAATATCTATAGTTAACACACTTTTATACATAAGAATAAAAGAAAAAATCTTAACAATGACTACAAAATCTTTCATGATTTGGCTCATGCCTCTCTGACCTTATCACCTGTAATTTGCCCACACGCTCACTCCTCTTCAATCACCATGGCTTCCTTGCTGAACCTTGAATAAATCAGGTGTGCTTCAGCCTTAAGGACTGTGTTCTAGCTTCTTCATTTGCTGTTCTACACGAAGTTTTTTGGCTAACTCCCTCATCTCCATGTCTTCCTAGTTAGGACTCTTCTTAGAATTGCAATTAGCCTTAAGTATTACTATGTTATTATTATTGGGTTTTTTGGGTCTATTTCCCCTTCCTGGAATGTAAACTTCATTAAGGTAGGGATTTTTTTTTCCTTTTTCACCCCTGTCCATCACTGGATTCTAAGCACGGAGAACAGAGCCTGCTTCAGAGTAGGCACCCAGTAACTGTTTGCTGGCAGAAGGATGATCACCTAGAAAATGCATCTAGAGAGGTCTTCCGTGTGAGTTCATCCAGGAAGATGTTATTTGTAAATACATGCTTTACTGAATTAGAGTACTCAAAGGGAGATTTTTCAATACTTCCAACTGGATGGCTAAGAATGAGATATTTGTATATTCAACTTGTTTACCTAGGATTGAGCCAGCTACGTGGAGACTGAGCTAATTATCAAAAGAGCTTTTTTTTTTTTTTTTTTGGTACGCGGGCCTCTCACTGCTGTGGCCTCTCCCGTTGCGGAGCACAGGCTCCGGACGCGCAGGCCCAGCGTCCATGACGAACCTGTGCCCCCCCTGCATCGCCGGTGGACTCCCAACCACTGCGCCACCAGGGAAGCCCAAAGAGCTATGTTTTAACCTTGACTTTTCTGCTAACTGGAGCTTTTTTCTTTGGCAGTATAAGTAAGCTTTCTCTGGGCCTTAAGATTTCTCACATTTCATCCAGTTCTCTCATTCCATGATTAAGATCAATTAACTACATTCTTTAATGTGCACACTTTTAGAAACTTTGCATCTATTCATTTCATTATTCATTGAATATATATTCACTTCTTTCTGTTAGACCCTTCGATGTTGCTGGGAAACCAAATAAACCGTGTCTTTATGTAATGTCTATTACGTAGTAATGTATTCCATCATTCCATAGAGATAAGAAAACTATGGTCCAGAGAGGATAAATGTTTTATTTTTATATAAAATACTCTTCCTGAAATTGGAAAGAACCTATAATTCATGATCTGAGACTTAAATGGTAGATATTGTAAAATAATTATAAACATATGGTCATTTTGTTAAAAATTATTCACACTGAAATTCCAAGAATAAGAGAGGGAGAAGGGATTTTCCTAAGATCCCACAGTGACTGCATGGTTGATTTTGATCAGAAAAACAGGTCTTTTTATCCAGGTTTACGCCAGGTCAATATTCCATATTGTATCTGTATGTTTTCTTGATCACAAAGTAAAAACACAAACAGTACTTCTACAGAATTTACTTTATTGATGAGTGAATCAAGGGAAATATATATTGAACTCCCCAAGCTCAAGGTAGAGTAGAAGGTGTGTCTTTATAAATTGAAGGGATTCACTAGAGAAAAGTAAGAGCAGAGGCAAGAAAAGAAGGATGAGGGAGCTGGCAAGTCAGCAGAAAACGCTTGTTCTGATTCAGCATTTTCCATGGTGCTTTAGGCTGAGCTTCCCACCACTTTTCCTACAAAAAAGAAAGACAAATATATGCTCAGTGCAATATCATTAGTATCCCTCACAGAGGTTGGAAAAAGTTTTAACTCTGTCATAGTCCATGTAATCATTTGCTTTACAGGTATCCATGTCTGTGATTAGGCAGGGGTTATTTAAATGCACTCAGAGGTAACATCTGCCTAATGCAGAAGGCCTGAATCTTAACAAACTTCAGAGTTTTACTAGGGTTTAGACTTTTTGGTTTTAACTGTTCATTATCTGAGAATAAATATGTATACAACTAGAAAAGGTAAAAGTGACAGGAGATATAATGGCAAGGAGACTATACTGTCATAGTTCTAACCTGATAGAAGATGTAAGAAGTTGAACCAAATATTCAGGCATTTGGCATTTTATAGCAGACATATATCAGGCCTTCTCAGCAATATGGGACCATTAAATCAAATCGCACCTTACCCTACTGCACTTTTCCTGGGTAGATTTTGGTATTGATTTTTCAGATATGTTATATAGAAACATAGACACACATGTACTATGCATTGATTCAATATTTATTTATATCATTCTATGTGCTTAGCCCTGTTATTATTGATAGGGATTTATATAATCCCTGTGCTTAGGAATTTTATGGCTAAATTGAGGGAAATTAAGGCATTCATAGAAGAAACTCTAATACAAGAAAATGATGACAACGATAGAGGAAGTGAGGTAACATTTATCTGGGTTAAACTTTTATCTGGGTTAAACCCCCTTGCTTTTAGAGCGATCAGACCAAAAGATTGGTTGACTGATCGAATAAATTTTTATTAATTATAAATTATATTTAATCAGGAATCTCACAGTCAATTGGCTAAAATCTACAGCACCGTTCTTATAAACATGTAAATTCAATAAATATTGGCCCTTGATAGGATCTTCCTAGTATACTATCTGTAAAGTTTGAATGCCTGGTTAATAAGGGATAATCCTCTCCTCTATTCTTTATTGAAAGGCTCTTTTCATCAGACTAAAAGAGAAGAATGAATGGGACTTGGTGCCTTAGCAACATATAATTTGTGATAAAATAAAATGTCTGAAAGTAATTTGGTTAAAGTAATATTTTTCTTGATAAATTTTCTCACAAGTTTTTGATTTTGATGAATTTTCAAACTTGACTGCACTTTTATAAATTTCTTTCTTTTCCAAAATTATTAATAATAACAACAAACATAACTGAATGAAAATTGTTGAAATTTTAATTAGAAATAAGGGAAAAAATAAGAAACTGTGTCAAAATTCTTAAAGATGTATAAATTTTGAAAATAATTTTCCTGAGTCAAATTTAATAATAACAAAGTAAACTGTTTATGTTTTCAAATAATTTAGATAATTTTTTTGGTTTGTTTTTGACCCATATGTTTTCTTTTTTTTTAATTTTTTAATTGAAGTATAGTTGATTTACAGTGTTGTGTTAATTACTGCTGTACAGCAAAGTGACTCAGTTATACATATACATGCATTCTTTTTCATATTCTTTTTAATTATGGTTTATCACAGGATATTGACTAGAGTTCCCTGTGCTATACAGTAGGAACTTGTTTATTCATTCTATATATACTGGTTTGCATGTGCTAATCCCAAACTCCCAATCCAAACCTCTCCCACCCCTCCCCCTTGGCAACCACCAGTCTGTTCTCTATGTCTGTGATTCTATTTCTGTTTCATAGATAGGTTCATTTGTGTCACAGACCCATATGTTTTCAACCCATCTGCCTGCAGCTTATTTCTTCAGTTTCTATGGGTGGGTATGAGTAGAACTTTCTAGAATATCTCAAGGAAAGTGTTATAGTCTTATTCTGGAAGTTTGTGTTTGCAAGGAAGTTTTGGTGAGTATGATGCTTACACCATTGCCTTACAGAAGGTACATTTATTGCCATATGTCCGGCCATCAGAACCACAGTGGGGATTAGATTCTCGAGTGCAGTGGACCTTGGGGTCCTGGAACTCAGCACAGTCAATCTAGCAAAGTAAACACACAGACATTGATATTAGTGCATTCTGTCTAAGGGGCTGTCCCTCAGAACAGAAGTTTTGGACAGCAAACTTAGAATTATCTATAGTATTGTATGTAGTTGTGATGTAAAGTTTCCTGAAATAGGAAATCACTTTCCTTTTCTAACTAGAATATATTAAACATAATTAAGACTTTTTAATAATTATTGTATTCAGGAGTAAGATAATGATGTAAGGCAGATGTTTACTTTTTACAGAAGAAGTAAGGCAAATGCTATAGGTATGACTTTCTGCTCCAACACTAAATTGTTCCGACTAAGAGTAGATTTTGGTCTTTAAATGACATTTTTTTTTTTAACTGTATTAATGTAACTCCAATAGCACTCCTTCTGCACTGCTTTAAAGATCACTGCTAGGAGCTCCCAGATGTTATCTGTTAGCTTGTTAGTTTTCCCTGTGGCTGCTACATCCATTTATTAACTCTTGAAAACAAAATTCCAATGTCATTATGTAATTTACTCTGTCCCAGAGTCTGTTTGTAGAATTTGAACTTTTGTGCCTACTACAATAACTGAGTAATGGCTACCCTAAACTGCTCTGTTTTGAAGGATTCTGAGGTTGCATCAAACCTTGGTGAGAACACACGCTATGACTGATTAATATCATCAAGTGCTCTATAGAAGGAATGATAGAGCTTATGCTACTAATATATCCCCTTGGTTCTAGTGGTCTCTCAGAAGTAGTCTGAAGTTTTAAGATTCTTTTCAATTCAGTGTCAGTTGAGTCAATATCTGGCGTGCAAATAATATTTGAGCCATTTTATTCCAGGGTACAGGCAATATGCAGTAGGTAGAACTGAACTTCTTCAGATGGCAGCTATGTTGAATGAAGTGACATTTAAACATGAATAGAGGGACCGTACTTTACCCCATCGCAGTTCCATTAAAATACTGTCTTATGTTTATTAATTGCTTCATAATCTCCAAACTATTCTCATATCGATCAACTCAGTGGTCTCACAATAACCCTGAGATGCACACTGAACAATATTATACATATTAGCTAATATGTATAATTGTTTTAAAAAATTATTTATTTATTATTTATTTTTGGCTGCATTGAGTCTTCGTTGCTGCACACGGGCTTTCTCTAGTTGCAGCGAGTGGGAGCTACTCTTCGTTGCGGTGTACGGGCTTCTCATTGCGGTGGCTTCTCTTGTTGCAGAGCAAGGGCTCTAGGCGTGCAGGCCTCAGTAGTTGTCACACGTGGGCTCAGCAGTTGTGGCTTGCGGGCTCTAGAGCACAGGCTCAGTAGTTGTGGTGCACGGGCTTCGTTGCTCCGCGGCAATGTGGGATCTTCCCGGACCAGGGCTGGAACCCATGTCCCCTGCATTGGCAGGCGGATTCCTAACCACTGTGCCACCAGGGAAGCTCTAGCCAATATGTATAATTGATCCTCAGGAAATTAAGTGGCTTACCAGTGCCACACAACCAGAAGCATTGAGACCAGTGCTTGAACATACTCCTCATAGCTGACCCAGAATTTCCAACAGTATACTATGGTTGATTTCCAACACATCCTCATAGAGAGAAATAAAGACCAAGTGTCATGGTATACCCTTGACCATGCTTATAGTCAGGCCACATAGGCTTTATTAAAATACCTTATTAGGGGACTGTATGGGCAGAGGTAAGAGGAACCATTTGTTTAAAGTATTAGCAAACCATTATATACTGATATCGCCCTCTGAAGGTTTGCATGAGAAAATGCCCAGCAAAAGAGCTATACAACTGAGTTTAAAAATATTATCACATATATTAGATTTAAGATACTTGAGACTCTTAAGTATACACTTTTTGTTGAAATTTGGCATCTTGTACTATTAAGATTGGGTAGTATGGTGCTAACCAGAGATTTTCTTAGTGCACGGTCAGATAGGAGATACCTAGGCTTCTTACAGTCCTACCTACAGGCCCACTCTCTCCTGTGCTCTTAAAGATCACTCCATCCTCTCATACCACTTCCAGGAGAATAATCTTTTCTTTAGGTCTCCAAACAGAAAATAAAAGCTGGAAAATCTTTAGGATATTGCAAAACATAGAATATATTTTTTTCAAAAGCTAATGCATTTTGTATTTATGTCATTAATATACACATTTGCAATTGTGTGCTTGAGTCAAGAAAATTCTTTAAACCACAGAATCATCATAGATATTTTCCTTTATTTCACAAAGAGCTAATGGGTAGTTATTGATAGTATTTTGAAAACACAGTTTGGGTGCTAGTGATACAAAGAGGAAGTGGTTATAAATATCTCGATAAGCTCACCATCTTATCTGCATTAGGGAAACAGAGGGACAGGTGATTTCAGCACAACGTGTCGTAAATGCCGTAGTGGGACAAATAGAGGCAATGTGGAAGCTGAGAAAAGGGCATCTCAAGTCAGAGATATGTGTGTCTCTACAGGTTCTAAATATTTTCACGATAAACTTCTTTTCTGTAAGCATCTTTGCCACAAGCATTTTTGCCACAAACACTTTCACTGATAGCTAGTTGACCCTAAGGCAATTTTGCTCTAAAAGATAAAATTACTAAAAATAAAAGAGGGACATGAATGAGGATATAATGAAATTTATTTTTCATAGCAAAATTAAAAAGACTTTATTGCAAAATACAGCATGTTTGAATTCATTTAAAATGTGTGCAAATTCAGGGCCATATTGCACAAATACCTAATTTAATTTTGTGGGCTGTACCTAAGCATTTGCCATCAACGTCTTTAGTTCATAGTATTATATCTTTCTTTGCTTGATTCGTCTCCCCGTTTGGCATCGGCATCGCACTGTTTCTTTTTTGCTAAAATTTCTGCCTTAACAGAGGTATTGTTTTCCAAATACTAGGATGCACATTTGTAACTAAGCTTTGAATTGCCTCGTAAAAGCTTCTACACTGTTGTTTGTTCCTGGTATATTGTCAAGTAAGTATTATCACCATGTTTTCTATCGAGCCCGTATGTGTAGTTTTTATCATCCACTATTTTAAGACTGCCAGTGTGCTCCTCACCGTCTAGACTATTATGAGGGCTAAGATTTATGTAATATAAAAACTGGAGTACTGAATCAATGGATAAATGAAACCAAACTGCCTACCAGTGGAAAGCGAATCATCAACCCAAACGATCAACCTGTTAATCTTTTACGATCAACCTGTTAATCTTTTACGGCAAAATTGCCTTACGGCTAATTAGTTACCCATGGCTAAAACACCCGGGGCAAAGATGTTTACGGCAAAGACGCTTATGGGGAAGATACCGGAGGTGGCCTCTCAGGGCAGGTAAGGAAAAGAAAAAAAGAAAGTCTCTTACATGAAAGAGACGCCTCCTTAAGCCGCTTTTCCCTGGCAGCCGGCCTTCTCATCTTGTGATGTAGCGTCTTTTGTCCTTTAGAAAGCAGATATGGGAGTGGCACTGGGGGAGGGTCTCCGCTTTGAGAATTTCTAGAACCCAGCTGCTTCCCCAAACCCACTTGCCGCTTCCACTGCCCCGTGGGAATGAGACTAGGAAAAGCAAAGGGTTTCAGCGAATAAAACCTAATCAACCAAACGGTATATGAACAAACCTCCTTAACATAGATACAAACCTACATACCTGTAAATTGCAGTGGCCTTTCATGATCCCTGAAGTAAGCTCAGGAATCATGTTATAGAACTTGTTCTGCCATTTGCCATTGGCCAGTTGTGTTATCTTGAACAAAGTACTCAATATCTGCGCCTCAATTTTCTTAACCAAAAAATTAAAACCCCCAAACCAGAAAACACAGCTGCCATGTCTCATTCCCAGGGTTTTTATAAGGATCAAATGTGGTCACCTGAGAGTTGTAGAAAGTCAGTGTGGAATATTTGAAATAGTCCTGGAGGAGGAGTGTAGAAAAGAAACTGCTCATTGTAGGCCTGCCCTAACTATGTCTCTCATCACATTCTGAAAGGCTCTGTAACTCATAGCACATGCTAAGTACCGTCAGACTAGATAAACTCTAATGGTGCTCCAGCTTTGATAACCCAAGATTTAGCTGTGACTTCTTCCGGTGGAGTAGCTTAAATAAAGCTGGGTCCTTAGTTGTGCAGTTGGGTGGGAGAACAACAACTATTGCCCAAATGCTTCCTCCTTTATGTCTAGAGGATCCACTTCACTCACTGTGTGAAAATGTTTAGCTTGGTGACTGGGGGCAGAAAAGGACCACTCTCTGAGAGCGCCAGAGGTTGGGCGAGGTTAAGAATGCCTTTGTAGAGCCAGCCAGAAATCCCTTTTGTGAGACAAAGAGTGAGGCAGAGGAATATCAGAGTTGAGACTGGAAAGAGCCCACATCTCTCAGAACCAAAAAGAAGTAGGCTGATTTTGGAGTGTCGTGTCATTCCTCAGCTGAGATTTTCTCTCCTCTTTTGTATTTTTATTTTAGACTCCTTTGAACAGAATCCAAGCAATTGGCTTCTCAGTCCAAGCTGAAGCAGGTCTAGACAAAGGGTGACAATAGGATTATCTTTTCTCCTTTAAAGTGTCCTCCAGGAGGCATTTGGGAGACCTAGGAGAGCTAAAAGACAACCCTTACCCCCCCTATTTCAAGTGCCCTAATACTCTGTAATTCTAGGGGATTATCCTGAAGATGGGATTAGACTAACCTAAGCCTGAATTCTGTTTCTCCCACTTATTAGCTGCATTATTTTGTGCACTCAGTGTTCTGAGTTTAAATTTCTTCATCTTTAACAAGGGGCCAGTAATGCCTGTTTTCTAGGGTTGTTGTAATGATAAATCCTATGAAAACACTTTGTAAAGTGTCATGTGTAAGATTACTATTATAAACACTAATAATGTAAATTGTATCACGTTCTAGAATTTTTGAGCCCATTATTTCTTACCCTACTTTACTTAGCTTAAAACAATTTGTTTTTTTTTTTTTTTTTGCGGTACGCGGGCCTCTCACTGTTGTGGCCTCTCCAGCTGCGGAGCACAGGCTCCGGACGCGGACGCGCAGGCTCAGCGGCCATGGTTCACGGGCCCAGCCGCTCCGCGGCCTGTGGGATCCTCCTGGACCGGGGCATGAACCCGTGTCCCCTGCATCGGCAGGCAGACTCTCAACCACTGCGCCACCAGGGAAGCCCTTAAAACAGTTTTTTAAAAATTTTAGATTGGTGTTGAATTTAACAAGTGCCTCCATTTATTTCCTTAGATAGTCCAGCTTTCAGATACTACTTCCAGGCATTGGGTGCCAGTGTTTAGTGTCAGCCTGACCTCTTATGGTTCTTCAAAGAACTGTGCCTTCCTAAATATTTTGGAATGCAGTGACATTTTTGTTACCCAAATTAGTCATCTTTGCTAACAGTGACTACAAAATCATTTAACTTGGGTGTGAAGTGAGTTTATATGGTCACTAAACCAACTGAAGAGTCAGCATCATTGATATTTTAGTTTAATATTTTAATTCTACCAATAAAGCCAAAGAAAAATTTCAGACACAACTTCCCTAGGATGTAGGACTTCATTTCTTCTTCCCTTTACTACTTATGTGGTTAAATCAATCCCTTTCTTTATTGTACCAGTTTTCCTAACCCGTCCCTGACTTGGCTTCTACTTTTCCGGTTTTCACGCTCCTTCCACACTACCAAAACTGGTCTAAAAAAATGACATCTTTCAGGGAACATCCATTGGCTATTTATAAAATGTTCATGATTTCTTTATATGTGCTACTCTTGACCACTCCCATCTTTTCAAAACTCTTTCCTGATTTCTGTATATGTCAGTACTCCAGTTCTCTACCTATATCTTCTCTATCCTTTTTATTGTCTTTTCTAGTTTCCTCCTGAGTATTCATGTTCATTTTCAAGAAAATTTTATACACTTGATTTTCTCTGAGAACATATGTTTTCCCAGGTGGTGCTAATGAGTCCTAGACTTTTTTTTCTTGAGTCTTCAGCAAAATCTCTAACTCTAATGTCTGTTGGTCAGAAATGTACAAGACACTTTTAATCAACAATCTGATTCATACTTAATATTCATTTATGACCAAAATATAACTTTATTTTTCCCTCCAAACTAGTTTTACATTCTAATTTTTCCATTTTTCGTAACAGCACCATTCTTCAGATTCCTCAGCCTACCCTCAGATTAAAACATCATTTCTATCCCCTTGCAAGTGTTGTCTTTCATGTATTTCTTTATCTTAAGCATCTTCACTAATTCCAAATTTACCACCTGTACCCACCCTCAACATTTCTGACCTGAGCCAATGCAGTCAATTCTGTTCTCTTTTCCTCCATTTCCTTCAAGTTTCAGAATTCCTTCAACATGTGGAGACAGGTTATCTTACTTGAAACTATTATTTTAATTACTTCTTTGTTTAAGACATGTATTTGTTAGACAATTATACTGCTCAAAGCACTTTCCCATGAACTGCGCAATGGCTTTCTGTTGCTGGTTATAGGTAGCATGGAGCTGTGGAAGCTCACTCAGTATGGAGTCAGGGGTCCTGAGTTGTAGACTGCATAGCTTTACTGCTGTTGGTAAACTTGACTCAGCAAGGTCCTCTTTCTGAGGCTTCAGTTTTCCTCTGTAGTTAAGTCATAGAGGCTGGTTAACATCTCCAAATTGTATTAGGTATTCTGTCAGTATATTAATTATAAGTGAATTCAAGCTAATTAGGAAAAATTAACAGCCCCAAACATATTCTAGTCATGGAGCATTGTTTTACTATTAAAATTTACCATGCATTTATCTTAAAATACAAATAAAACTGAACTTAGATATCCCCAAAATTATTGTAAAAGAAAATGGTTGCCAATTATTGTTTTTGAGAGGTTTGTTAATTCCAATCAGAAATATTCATTTAAACATCTCTTTAAGTATATGGTTCCCAAATACACAGCCTGATAGGGGAAATAAGAAAAATAAACATAGTGTAGTAAGTGATTCTAGAAGCAAAATTTATCCAGGTTAAAGGACTATCCTTGTTCTGAGATTATGACTTTCAAGCATTTGTTATTATACGACAATTTCTGTAATGAAAGGTGGTGATGGTAAATTGTAGTTTTTAAGTTATTTTTATTTTATTATTATTTTATGTTATTTAATGTTCCTGCTTGGAGTTGGTAGCATATTAGTCATTTACATTTACAGGGAAATGACCATGAATTTGTAGGACCATGAATTCCAAAAGTCTCAGAACATGCTTTCTGTTTAGCTCAAATAATATTTTTGAAAGAATGAGAAGCTTTTACAAATCTCTAATTTAGACTGCTAGCGGTAATCTCCCATCAGATGCTTCATAATGAAGAGACTTCTTGGCATGAAAAGATTGACTTGAGTGTTGGAAAAAATCATTCTTCCTTTTGTCTTGGCTGGATCAAACCTGGGCAGGCATGCTTCTAAGGTTAGTTTCAACTTTTTCTGCCTGGCTTTGGGACTGTCACCCTCTTTCCAGGCATGCAGAAGAGAAGGGGTAGCCTTGATGTCATCCTAAAGGTGGTACCCTCTTTGCCCTTTATATTTGTGTATTTATTTATTTTTGGCTGCGTTGGGTCTTCGTTGCTGCGCGCAGGCTTTCTCTAGTTGCGGCGAGCGGGGCTACTCTTTGTTGCGGTACGCGGGCTTATTGTGGTGGCTTCTCTTGTTGCAGAGCACGGGCTCTAGGCATGTGGGCTTCAGTAGTTGTGGCTTGTGGGCTATAGAGCGCAGGCTCAGTAGTTGTGACGCACGGGCTTAGTTGCTCCATGGCATGTGGGATCTTCCCGGACCAGGGCTCGAACCCATGTCCCCCGCATTGGCAAGTGGATTCTTAACCACTGCGCCACCAGGGAAGCCCCTGCCCTTTATATTTGAATGGAAAAGAGACAGCAGTCTTCGCAAGGCATGCTTGGTTCAGACTGATTCAGATACCTAAGCCAGAAGGGGCTTTAAAGATCATTAAATCCAACTCTTCATTTTACAGATGTAGAAACAAAGGCAATGAGAAGGGAAAGAGACATCCTTCAAACTACACAGGCAGGAAGTTTTCAAATTGGAGCTCATCTATATAGTCTCCAACATACTTGAGCGCTCCAAAGTCAGTACATCCCAGCACTAGATTCTTAGAACGCAGATTCAAAACCTCCCACCTGGGATTATTATTCAGTAAGCCTGGCATGGTCCCTGAGGATCTACATATTAATATTTAGTAAGCATCCCCAGAGATCCTAAAGCAAGCAGATAGATTATTTTAAATGAACTTTAGGAACCACTAAAAATCTGGGAAACATTAACAATCTGGGAAATGAGAGCCCAAAGAAGGGAAGTGACTTTTGTGTTAATGAGAAAATCAGGATTAAATTCCATATTTTAAAAACCTATGTGTAATGATCTTAATCATATTTTACTACCTAATGGGATATAAAATGTATTGGCTGGATCTCATGTCCTTTTCGTGTTTCTTTTTTTGGATATTTAACATAGGCTGTGCTACCATATGTATTTAAACATAAGAAATCAATTTTAAAATGTACAATTATGTATACCAGTACAAACACACGTGTGCATGCATTAGACACACACAGGTGCATGCACACACACACACAGGCAATTAATTGTAAGGTGTCTTTCATTGTAAGATACATTCCAATTTCTGAGATGCTAAAATTTGAAAAAAAAGTCTTATGCAATGTAGTAGTTATATTAGGGTTGGAAAATATTTTTCAACTTCTTTGCCAACTCCAATTAGTTGGCAGTAGTGTCTGGAAACTTTTGATGCCAAGGTTTCTTGGGCACAGCAAGGCAAACAACAACCAGTGCCAAGTCAAGTATTAATGTTCAATATGGACATGGGATGTGATTGGCAGAGCAAATACCTCGTTTCTGTTGCCTTTTTGATAGAACAAGAAAACTGGAAAAATGTTGGTGGATTAATTTGGAAAAAATCAGCCAAACAATAAAGATAATTTGTGCCCATTCCAATTTTTAAACCAAGTTGTATTTAAGTTTGATTGATCAGTTTGTGTATACTCAGTACAAAGCACTAAAGAAGATTTCTGTCAACTCTTGGTTGCCTTACTTCTAAAAAGAATATAATAACCTCTGTCCTAACTCTTTCAGAAGCTGTTAATTATTGATCAATAACTAATCCTTTCATAGTTTTTGTAACTATGCATAGTTTACCAAACGCTCCCACATAATTTATGTAATTTAAGTCCAATTCTGTGAGGTAAATAATAATATCCCTTTTCTATAGCTGTGGAAATTGTAGCTCAGAAAAGCTGAGCAACTTGCCTAAGATCACACAGTGAAATCAGTGAAAGAGCATGAATGTTACCACAAGTTCATTCTATTTTTATTTATATTCATTTTACTTTAACAAAATCTGGGAGTGGGTGTTTAGTTTCTTTTAAACTGAAAACAGTATTCTCATAAAGATATTGTAGTTAGAAAACTAAGTACTTCTGCTGTTTTCTTCCTCTGGCCTGCTTGTCCATTTCTTTGCTCTTTTACCCATAGACAACCTCTTTGGTCAGGGAGTACCAGCCAAGAACCACTCAGGTCTGAAGGATAAATAAAATTAGGTACTGACCTGAACTCCTTGACTGAAGACACCTGAAAAAAAAAGCATAAAATCCAAACACTGTAATTTCTGAATACGCAAAAAGTGAGATTTGCAAAATCAGGAAATCCCCAAGCCTAGGATGATGCTTGTTCTTGGTTCTTGGCCATCTCAACAAGTCCTGGCTTGGTTATTTTCTTTTATATGTGCTCTCCTCTTAGGGAACAGTAGAGACTTGGCAAGTGATATGTGGATATGGACTGTGATGAGGTAATATTTCTTGGAGGTTGGGGTGGGGTGAGACAAATAGTCTAAGGATCTGGAAATTCATGTTACTGTCTTGGCCCAGTCACTAATTTACTGTGGGAATGATTTTTATCATTTCTGGCATCACTTTGGAGAAGTTGGGTTGGAAAGTTTCCTCTAACTCTGCCATTCCAAATTTCAGTGCTTTTGGTCCCTCCCCAAAGACTTTGTCACAGGCAATTGAGGAAAGGGATTGGGTTTGTTATTTGTTCTTTGAGTCCTAAATTGTTCTTCTGCTTTCTATACTCAGCTTTAAAGACTTGGCCCAAATTTAGACTGGCAAGGACAAACTAATTTTCTTTGCTGTGACTCATTTTTCCTGCTACATCTCTCTAAATTCCCGAAAGAGAAGAAGTCCATAAATACAGTCCTGCATCTTTATAATTGTATGTGTGATTTTAGGTCGTGGCTAATAAGCACGGTAGTTTAAAATCCTGAAATAATAAAAGTCTTAGCTTCAATCCTGGTACGAGCTGCTGAATTTTGATAAGGATAAGGAGAGAACAAAGCTTTTAAATTTGAAAGAAAGTTAATGCTCATCTACTGTAGTGATTACCAACCTTAATGCAATGGCATGACTGATTATTAAAAATACAGATTCCCAGGACAACCACTTGAAAAATTCCATTATATAAGACCAAATACGGTCTGGAAGTCTGTAGTTCTGTAAACACTCCAAGTGATTTTTATAACCAGGGAAGACTCATTGTTACAATATTCAGTCATTTCTCAGCTGTACAGATCTTTGATCAGAAGAGGAGAGATTTTGCCCAACGTCTTATATGTATGAAATGTCAAAGTGGAAGCAAGCTTAAATAACAATGCCTGAGTCCAACTAGTACTCTTGTTATTAAAACTTAGTAATAGTAACATTAATAGACATTTTTTGAGCACTTAATATGTTCCATCCACTATGTTAAGCACTTTACATGCATTTTCTCACTTACTTCCCTATTTAGCACTAGTCCTTTTATATTCCCATTTTACAGATGAGGAAAATGAGACTCAGAAAGGTCACACAGCTATAAAATGGAAATGCCAGGACTGAAATTCATTTCTCTTGGTCTCAACATTAAGGCTCTTGGGCACTATGCATTTCCAAATGCCAGCATGTCGATCAAGGACCCTGTTTTAGTATTATTGATAGTATTTGTTTGTATTGGTCAACCAGGTCCAATTAAATAGATGAATTAGCCTTTCTAAAGAGAAGCAATACGAGGATTGTCAGTTGATTTCTGAGCCAGTCTTTGCAAGTAGATTTTAATATAGTCAAATCTGTTTTTATGTCATCTCAGCAGTTGACTGAGCCACTTACTCGAGTTACTTGGCTTTAGTAGTCAAACTTACTACATAATATCACAGAAATCGTTTATCCATTTTTTTAATATTTCTGAATGTATTTGTTTATGAAAATATGACCAGTTTCCCATGAACAATGACTTCTTCATCTGCTCGATCTCATTGAAAAATTGTTGTTTTTACATGTTTGGGCATTTAAATTTCTGATAGCAGCAAAATTCAACTACTTTTGTCACAGAAAATGGTACACCAGACCTGGAAGGTCCCAGGACTCAGTCTCATGTCTAGGATTCTAAAAATGAGAGAATCTCTCAGAGAGTTGAGCTGTTTCTCTAGTTGACACAGGACATTGGTAGATGAGATGGGCCTAGGTTTTGGGTCCAGAGACTCTAGTGTGTATTTTGCCCACTACAATAGCATAGAGTAGAATAATAAAGAAGGAAAGAAATAGATGCAATGGCCCTGTTCATTCACACAGATGATGATGTGATGAAAAACATCAAACTGAAGTACAATTGTCCTTTGAACAATCTGAATTCATAGAATATATGACTGTTGCTCATTTAGGTGGCCAAAGATATTCCCCTACTTGAAGAATTGTTTAGTTCACCAATAGCATATATGTTTCTGAATTCTAAGGTTCAATAACTTTTTTCTGAAGGATTCTCCAGTTGAGTTTCCTGTTTTCTGCTTGTTTCAATTTCAGTTGAGTCCTAATTAGAAGAATAATGAGGACTGGAAAGCTTTCCCTTGTCTTGGAAAGCCAAGCTAATATTTAAAATAAGTACCCATTCTCCATACTGTTTCTGTGGAACAGACATCATCTGTGATGTCTAAAGACCCAGATTCAAATTCCAAATTCTGCTTACTGGTTACAAGTCCTTGCAGTTTTCTTAACTGTTTGTGCCACAGTTTTCTTATATATGGAATTTGGATATGAATACCTTGCTATGTGTATTGGAGATAATGCATAAAAGCCCTGGGTACATGCCTAGAATATAGTATATGCTCAACAGATGAAAGTTATTTCTGTAATTATTGCCATCACCATTTTCATCATCACAGTCATTATAATGATCTCTCAGAATTGGTCTTTTATATAAAAATTGTTAGGATTTTGAAATATGGTGGACAAATTCATTTGTCTTTTCCCGTTTAGTATAAGTATTAGATTTTAATTTTAAGGGGAAAAAAACACAACTCACCTGAATAAAAGCAGAAAAGAGCCAGAGAGAGGAGCAGAAGGACACCTGATATTTTCATGGTGCTGGTTAGCTCACTCAGATTAAGGCTGCTTTGTCCAGCTCAGGTTCTCTGTCAAGACACTCCCCAGAGCTCTAAACCACACACTCAGACATATATATAGACATGATGGAGGGAGCTGGGATCTCCACCTTCTTTATAAACTCACATTCTAAAGCCATGTGCAGTACTATATAGGCATTTATTGGAACCAGTCACCAACTTAAAGAATGCTTTATGCTTCCCATCAATCTTAAAAATTAGGACAATTGTATGAGTCATACCTTAGATCTTATTAGAGGATGTCATTTTCTGCCAGCAGTCTACGTTTTCCTAATAGCCAATACATCCTCCTTGCTCTTCCCTCTAAGGTTTTGCTGCATGAAAGGGATGACTGACTCATTGATGGAGTCCCACTTGGTGCTATGTCTACATGTCTGTGATCCAGATGAGTAACCACAGGGGAATGGAATCTTGGATGCAACTTGGATTTTCAGAGTCCACATCATCCAAGGTGTACCTGAAAGAGGTAGGTAGTCTACATTGTCACCAGAACTGTATCAGCAAAATCATTTTCTGGGCAGAAATCTGATTGTTATTTTTTAAAATATTGTTGTCAAATGCCAGTGATTTTCAATTTTGAGCCAAAATGAACAAGGGAGTCTGTATCTTTTTTTAATTTGTAAAAAATATTTTTAACAGTTACTGAACTGAGGAATATTTGAAATGCAGAATATTTAATATTTCTCCTTTTTCTGAAAAGTAAAAAAAAGTAGTCATAATAAAGCTCTTTATGTTTTGACTCCTTGAAAATATACTTTTCATACAAAATTAGATGAATCCTACTGTCATGGCCAATTTAATTGCTAGACAGGTCAAAGAGTGGGATGCCAAACCTTTCTTTAAGGGAACAACAACAAAAACCCCCACCATGGTTATAGTGATAAACTATGAGAAAGTCTGTCTCAAATCATAAACTGCTACTAAAAATATCATGAAGAAAAATATAACAATTTCGAGTATGGGAAGACTATGAAAAATGTGCCCAATTTAAACACAAGTGATTAATGCAATGTATAAATAACTAACTTAGAAGTTATATATCTAAATAATTGGTTTCCTTTTTAAACAGTCACTTTAAGAAAATATATAGAAAGTTCAGCTATTATTCCCTTTATTTCAGGATATTTGTTTTCCATTTGGAAGTTACATATTTTTAGGAATTTTACTTTGATTCATCTCAATATTTAGGATGCATTTTCTGTCTTTGAAAATGGTGACTATATTCCACTGAATTTGATAATCAAATAAGATATTACTGTTTATTCAGAACTGAAGCGTGACTGTGATAAAAGTGAGAATTATTTTCTTTTCATTGCCTCCCTGACAATTTTTAAAGACTTGAACTTAAATGATAGAGGAGAGAGGAGTATAGATAGGATTGGGAAGGGAAAGTATGTGCCTGGCAAGTGTTAACCAAACCAGGTTTGGTTCACCCAATGCACAGCAAGCCAAATGCTGAGCTGCTGAGGTTTGCAGCAGAGAAGGGGTTTCTTCATGAGGCAGCCAAGCAAGAAGATGGGAGAACAGATCTCAGATCCACCTCCCTGAAGGCAGTGCTTGGAAACTTTGAAACATTGCAAAGGCTTGGTTTTAGGTATGGTGCTCCCTTCCTCTTCCCCATTCCACTCCCAATGCTTGCACTTTTGCCTTCTCCGTTTCTTTCTTCTTCTCTGTGATCAGAATATTTAGGGCCAGTCTAAGCATAACCTTGTGTTTCAAAATGAAGACAGTTCAAAAGAGTTAACACAGAATGAAAAACAGTGGTGGTCAGTGATATTCCATCATAAAAATCCATGGTGTCCTTCCTAAGATATCTGCTTAAACTTCTCTCCCTCAAATTTCATTTATGGTAGTTGCTTCTGTACCTTGCTCTAAACTCTCAGGATCTCTGTTTACCTAAATGTTACTGTCTCCTCACCTTCCACTCTGTCCTTCCCTACCTCCCCCATCCTTCAAGAGCTTTCCTTCAGTAGGTGCTTTGGTAGAATGATTCTTAGGAAGAATGAATCTACCCTCTTTTTCTGAACGTTTTCAGTTTTGTTTCTTCATCATTTACCCTGTTCACCACAACAAAGCTTGGGAGCACGAAAGCACAAATTAAATTTTGACTCTGGGCAGGTGTTGGGGAGGGAATATTGTATCAGTGGTATATATAAATATTTTAGGATATGTCCAGTATCTTGAACAATAATTTTTGTTAGGTTTTTGAGCCCATGTGAAAGATTTATTTTCTTTTCATACAACTTAAAGGGAAAGGTAAGCAACATGCTATGGGAATCACTAAATTAGCTCCTTTACTAAGAAGCTGAGATAATAGTTTACAGAGAAACTAAATGCTAAAGAAGCTGTGTATTTCTAGTCTTTTGGCTACAAGTAAATAGATGGGAGAAGTTTGAATTTTGTTTTCTGTAATACTCTGAAAGGAATATAGGAAATAATTTAAGGGTAAGTTTCAATGAGTTGAATCATGTACACACACACAAAATAAATAAAAGGAGGTATGGGAGAAGGCAGTAAAAGTCATGGCTTTTATATAGACGTAGTAGAATGCAGTCCCAACATACATTCAGTTGACTTCCAAAAATTAGCTATGCACATTTTCTTTTATGTAATTAAAAGCAAAAACTCTGTAAAATTACATTTTCTGTTACATAAGGTGATACATTTACCCACAGGTATTACCATTCAGAGTAATACACACAAAGTCATCTGTACACATTTAAAGAATTTTAAGGGTGATTTTGATTCTATAACTTTTGCTGCTTATTCTGTAATATCACTTCATCTATTGAGGTGCAGCTTCATTGTTTTGAAAACGCTTAGGTCTGTGTCCAAGGACATACACATATTTGTGCTTGTATTTTTTGACATTTTATTTGTTAATATAAAGTTTTCTTTCCCCAAGAGTCCTTAAAATCAGATAGATAAAAAAGGAGTTGGAGGGGGTGGAGAAACAAGCAGGGAACACAGAGACCGTGGGAGCCGTGTGACATTTTGCAGCAATTCATGGGGAGATTGAAGTCAATATCCAGGAACCAACTGGTAAGAAACACCTCACCAGAGGCCAGTGCAGATGAGACACTGTTCTGCAAGTGTCATGAAGCTTTTTTCTGGGTTTAGATGCTATCTTTGGGGAGAAGAAGAAGTGAGGAGAGCCAATGAGAAAGGGAACCAGAGACATGCCCATTTGGTAAAATGTGGGTCCTTAATGGGAGAAATTTTGTGGTATCCACAGGACTTTTAAATGTTCTTAGCAATTAATAGGCACTCAGAAAATATTTGTTAAATGACTGAGATTGAAATATCTTTGTTGAAACAAGTATTTTCTGCTGCTACTATGAAATGAAAAAAAGAACAATTAAAATAAGTTATAAGCATTAGCTTATATAAAAATTTTATATAGCTTATATAAAAATCTACTCAGCATATTAGGTCCAAACTTCATTAATATTTGATCAGAAAATAATAAAACATAGAGTTTTTAATTTATTGTGACCTTAAAGAACATTTACTTCAATCTTCCACTCAATACAAAGTACAATCTAAAGTTCTAAGAAATAGACATAGTACTTTTATATAGTTGGTGGTTCTTTGATGACTAAGAAAGACCATAGACTTTGATTCTAGATAGACCTGGAATGTGCATTCCACTTCTGCCACAAATTCTGTGATTTAAGGGATGTTAATTAAACTTTCTGAGTCTTACCATTCTTAAAGATGGCTTTCTGGGTTATTTTCATGCATCTTATTTCTTTGACTTTCTTGGCTCAAAAACACCTTGACTGTTTTGTTGGAATTTTGCATTTAGTCTCTCAAAATTGTTTAGACTTGAGTATGTCATCACATTAGTGATCGCTCCCAACTTTGTATCAGCTATAAATCTAGTAAACGTCTTCTTGATCATCATCAATATCATTGAAAAATGTTGAACAAAAAAGGCTCGAAGATGTTTTACCAACTTACCTCCAAGGTTACTCTACTGAAATCAATGTTCATATTTTTTCCGGCATGCTACCAAGCTCTCACCCTTATGAAATACAGTAAAGTATATTTGGCATGACTGCTTTTAAAGAATCTCTGTGGAATGCTGATCATCCTCACCTTTTCCCCTAAATGCTCATATTGTCATATTTCCTGTTCCACATCATCACAGACTACACCTCTTCCAAAATAAGCTCTCCATAGTTTCTCATTTACTTCCATCACATTCCTATTTCCCGGCCTTAACTTGTGGTGTTGTCTTTGCTTGGGATCTTCTTTTTTTAAATCACTACACATCTAAATTCTATATATAATACAATGGGAAGTCCAAATTACTGAATTCTTCACAGAACATTTCTTAATCCTCTAAGGAATTTATCCTAGACTAGTACCATGAAGATCAGTTCTGGCTTGTTGATATATTTTATTTGACCCACACAATGTTTTTTAATTTTTAAAAAATAGTCCACGACTTTTACAGTTTGAATATTTAACAGGAAAATAAAACACAAGTTTGTTTTTTTTAATATTTGGGCCCTTCATTGCCGTGGCAAAAGTCGGCTAAAGTTTAGTGGTAACTGCCACATTCAAATGTATTCTTTACTTGCTAACCCTACAAGGCATTTGAGTTTGAGAATCTTGCCGTTTGACACTAGTAATACTTATTTTTCATAGTTCTCATGACATGTGTCTTTGCTTTTCTTGTGAAAATGTTCTACTTTGTAAAATTATGCCCATCAGACATATCCTCTATTTGTCTAGATGTTCCTCGTGAACAGAATCTATATCTTATTAATCTTTTATCCAAATTTTTGTCTTGTATTTAGCAATTCCACATTTATTCAAAAAAACAAATATGATTTTTAAAAAATAACTTGCACTATGTGTTCACCACAGGTCATTAGTTATTATTCTAGCTAATATTTTCCAAAATCTGTCTTCTTCCTTGTTTTAAATATGTAGATATTTGCTTATGTCTAGTTTTCTACCATTCCTTTGATTTCTTTGATTTCCTGTAGCCACATTTCAACAGGACTGTAATCTCACTTATAAACCCCTCTATCATTCCCTGCTTCCTAATGAGATAGAAGGAATAGGTTCTAATACTCACTGACTCTCATTCAGGAGCACATAGTTAATCACATCATTGGGAGTCAGATTTTGCAATTTGCACGTTGTTGAGTGGCAGCTCTCTCTCCCTCTCTTTTAATTCATGTAACCTGCACCACTGATCACCTCTTCCCCATAATCCACACTCCCTTCGTATCCTATTTCACTATGATCAAAGCTATCTACACTTATTTATATTACTTTAGCCACAGTGGAACTCAATCTAAGTCATAAAGTATAGTTTTCTATATAAAACTTTTGGAAGTTAACTGATGTTATAACTCTTTTTTTTGAATTTTATTTTATTTGTCATACAGCAGGTTCTTATTAGTTATCTGTTTTATACATATTAGTGTATACGTGTCAATCCCAGTCTCCCAGTTGTCAATCCCAATTCATCCCACCACCACCCACCCCACCCACCCCCCTGCCGCTTTCCCCCCCTTGGTGTCCATACGTTTGTTCTCGACATCTGTGCCTCTATTTCTGCCTTGCAAACCAGTTCATCTGTATCATTTTTCTAGATTCCACATATATGTGTTAATATACAATATGTTTTTCTCTTTCTGACTTCACTCTGTATGACAGTCTATAGGTCCATCCACGTCTCTACAAATGACCCAATTTCATTTCTTTTTAAGGCTGAGTAATATTCCATTGTGTATATGTGCCACATCTTCTTTAACCATTCATCCGATGATGGGCGCTTAGGTTGTTTCCACCTCCAGGCTATTGTAAATAGAGCTGCAATGAACATTTTGGTACATGACTCTTTTTGAATTATGGTTTTCTCTGGGTATATGCCCAGTAGTGGGATTGCTGGCTCATATGATAATTCTAGATTTAGTTTTTAAAGGAACCTCCATACTGTTCTCCATAGTGGCTGTATCAATTTATGATGTTATAACTCTTAATATTGTCTTAAGAAAATCCATTCAGAGATTTCTCTCTTCTTGACTTTCTTTCTTTATTGTTTTTGTATACTTCTACTTGAATTCATTTTTAAGGTTGCATTTTGTATATGTGTTTTTATATTAAGCCTCCTCAAATCTCTTATTTTTAAATTTAAGTCTTACAGCTTGGCATTAATTTGGGTAAGAGAGAAAAAGAGATTATTATAGTATAGGTTTAGGGACACTGTGGAAGGATGCCATTATCCTTAGGTGTCAAGAAAAATAGGTCAGAGTAATTTTGTTGTCTTCTTTGACATGGTAACTAGACTGGTATATCTAAGGTATATAGTAGACACATATATATTCAGTACCAATTCAGGTTGGTACTGAACTGCTATGTTACATTATTTACTGATTAATTCTTGTTTGGTAGCTTTATCTACAATGTGAGATTATGAGATTATAATGATCCTGAGGGCAAGACAGGGGTTTATCTTACTTTTCTTCTAAATTTTCCTACTGATATTTTTGAATGAAAAAATGCAAACTGTTTTCATATTTATTTATATATATATATATATTTTTTTTTTTTTTTTTCTGTACGCGGGCCTCTCACTGCCGTGGCCTCTCCCATTGCAGAGCACAGGCTCCGGACGTGCAGGCTCAGCGGCCATGGCTCACGGGCCTAGCCGCTCCACGGCATGTGGGATCTTCCCGGACCGGGGCACGAACCTGTGTCCCCTGCATCGGCAGGCAGACTCCCAACCACTGCGCCACCAGGGAAGCCCTATTTATATTTTTTTACTCACTAATCTTTTGGTTACCTTAGCTTAACTGCCTCCTAATTTTCTATACCATGCTTTGAGTGTTGAGGCTTTTGAATGGTTTCTATAGGATTATTTGGCTTTGCTTCTTCTAGCTTCTCATAGCAATTTGCACGTTTTGAATTTAGCACTTATAACATTGTGTTATTCTTGTACTCAGGGAGCTCACAATTTAGCAAGTCAGATATAGACAATACAATTCAACTATAATGTAATAACATTCTAGAAAATATATTTTTCAAGGTGCTGTGAGTGCATAAAGATCCAATTAATTTTTCTAAGATAGTATCATCTTATACATCTTTTCTAATGATAGTATCATCATAGAAGTTCTCAATAAAAACATATACTTGCACAACTGTGAATCTTAAAGGAAAATAAGAGTTCTGTAGCAAAATAAGACTGGATGATGAAGTAGATGAGGAGGGCACACAGGTGTAGATAAAATCAAGCTGAAATCTACGAGAATAGACATGAATGTGTGAAGACTACTGACTATATGAATACCAAATAGTTCAGTAGGCTGAAGCATAGGATACCTGGTAAAGATAGCTGAAAAGGAGATTGAAAATAGGCCAGGACCCAAAAGTTCAGAGTGTCGTGCTGTTTACAGAGTGTACAGTGGCCCAAGGTGATTCAACTAGCTCTGAATCATATAGCATTAAAAATTCTTGCTGGCATACTGATTTTCCCTGCCACCAAAATCGGAACCTTTATTCACCCTCTGGAAAATACGATGGAAAGCAAGCTAGGGTAGATTGCATATTGGTAACAATAGGAAAATGGAAATAGTTTCAGCCCAACTCAATGTCTGACTTTGCCTGTTCCCTTTGAAGCTTAATTATAACCATCAGAGGAAGCCTCTTAAATGTTTGCTAATACATTCTACCATATGGGGGGAAAGTTTGCCAAAGTCTTTTAAAATCACAAGGAAGCAGTATTTCACAGGTCAAGTGATTTAGTTCGAACAAGGCATTATTAGGTTTGCCCTAAACTAGAGAAAAGCTTCTGCAAGAATTTTTATTTCTAAGTTCAACAATACCATTATTGGGCTTCCCTGGTGGTGCAGTGGTTGAGAGTCCGCCTGCCAATGCAGGGGACACCGGTTCCTGCCCCGGTCCGGGAAGATCCCACATGCCGCGGAGCGGATGGGCCCGTGAGCCATGGCCGCTGAGCCTGCGCTCCGCAACGGGAGAGGCCACAACAGTGAGAGGCCCGCATACCGCAAAAAAAAAAAAAAAAAAAAAAAAAAAAACAATACCATTATTTCTGCTACACAGATTCTCTCCCATGTCTATTAGCTCTGGTCCAGACAAGTTACTCCAGGTAAACAGTAACTGGGAGTGCCTCCTCATTGCTTACAAAGCTTAGCCAATAAAGTTACAGAGCTTTAGCTTGGGATTCAAGGTTCTTCTGTGATCTGGCCTACCGTCTGTCTCAATTTCATCTCCTTGTTTCCTTTCCAAGCATCAGAGGCTCGTACCACTAGACTCCTGAGTAATCTGTATTTTCTCTTCCTTCACTTCTGTTCATTAATATTTTCTCTAAAACAATTGTTGCTACCCCTGCCTATCAGAATCTGATTCAACTTGCCTGAACAAGCTAAAATAAAGACTGTTCTGAAATGTTTTCCACAGTTGCCCAAGAAGAAATCAATCTCTCTCTTCTGACTTGTAATAAAACATAGCATTTTACCTTTCATGGCTTATAGCATGTGTTATATTATGAGTATATACCTAACTTATAGATGTTACTCGTTATTACTCTGTAGCCTTTGAGGGTGAAGATTTATTTGTCATATGCCAGTATCCTTCCTAAACACTAGAAAAAATAGTAGAAGCTAACTATGTTGGGTGGGAGGATCAATGCTTATATGATTCAATTTACAAAAGCTAGATTTTATTCAGTTATGTTACATATAGAAGTCAATATGTATGACTTGGTCTTGTTGCCTGAGTATATGAAAAACTGAATCCATCCTGTATCTGTCGGATAGTACAACCCAATAACTCCCTTATCTCCATACTCTTGATGCAGGTAAATTTCACATCATACCTTTTATTACAAATTGTGGCCGTGCTTTGCGGCATGTGGGATCTTAGTTCCCTGACCAGGGATCAAACCCATACCCCCTGCAGTAGAAGCTCGGAGTCCTAACCACTGGACTGCCAGGGAATTCCCTACAAATTGTTTTATGTAGGATAATCTCAGTTAATATAACAAATTACCCCAATGCATAATAACTTACACAGAGGAGGTCTGTTTTTTCAATTGTGTCAAGTCCAGATGACTATCCCTGATTTACAGGCAGCTTCTCTCCAAGCTGTGATGAAGAGACCTAGTCCTCTTTCAT
This sequence comes from Phocoena phocoena, assembly GCF_963924675.1. Taxonomy (NCBI): domain Eukaryota; kingdom Metazoa; phylum Chordata; class Mammalia; order Artiodactyla; family Phocoenidae; genus Phocoena; species Phocoena phocoena. The sequence continues at coordinate 125,256,835 of NC_089221.1, read as the reverse complement.
TTCTGACTTCAACACATGGCTCGAATTTGCCATGCTCATTTGCATCAAGGTGATGGGAAGAAGAATATTATTGCGAAGGAGTCACACATGATTTTTTACCAACTTGGCTTAAAAGTAAAACACAACACACTCATCATTGCTGAGAACTAGTCACATGATCACAGTTATATGCAATTTGGGGTAGAAAAATCAATTCCCTTGTTGGGCTTCCACTTCCCAGCAATGATTGTATATTCTAACAGTGGAGTATGAATTTTGTAGACAATTATCCCCTGTGACTACTAGATAACTTTGTACACCCTTTTCCCCACACTTAGGACATACCCACTCCACTCCTCAAAGGAGACAGTATAAAGTGTTACCCAGTCGCTGCAACCAGCAAAAAGTTTAGGATTACTGAAAGCAGCTCTTTATGGAGACCTATACATTATAAGGCATGTTGTCAGCCCCCATCGTCTCCTCATACTCAGTATGTAATGGGGGAGCTTGAACAGGATCACCTTCTTGGTGTGTACCTTTTTAGAATGCAGCCATCATGCTGTAAGAAGCCCAAGTTACCTGACAGTGTCCCACATAAATGTTCCTGTCAAAAGTCCCAGCTGAACTCAGCCTGGCCAGATGTCAGAACCTCCAGATGATTTTACTTCCCAGTCATTCAAGTCATCTCAACCATTTGAATCTTCTAGAACTGAAGTTCCATGTTATGGACCAGAGAGAAATTATATTGCCTGTTGTCTGTTCCCTGCCCTGATAGAATCCATGAATACTATCAAATGGTTGTTATTTTATACCACTGATTTAAAGTTGTTTTATAATGTAGCACTAATAAGTATAACCAAATTTGGTATCTGGAAGTTGTGTGTGGATATAACAAATACATATAACAAACATCTAAACATATGGCACTGGCTTTGGGACTGAGTGGTAGGCAGAAGCTAGAAGGGCCTAGAAGAAGCTATTAGCAGAAGGCTGATGAGCCTCAAGGAGGCCATTGGAGAGGGCTTAAATAAAAATGACAAAAATGTTACAAGAAGCTGGAGGAAAGGGGGCTTTTTTAAAAATTTAGTGATGAAAAGTTTAACAAACATGGAAGATAGGAAAAATGTCATCTAATAAACTGATAAATCTTGCTAAGGAGATTTCTAGGTTAAATGTTGAAAATATCAACTGATTTCATCAAGAGGCACAGAAAAAAGAGCTGAGCTAAAGAAGGAATTGTTCAGTTTTCAAGCAGAATCTAGAGGGGATATAAATACCTACGGCTTTCTGGATTTTAAACAATTGTTTCTCATCCCTAGTCTCTCTCAGAAAGAGACTCGGGACAAAAATAAAAGCCTGGTTGCTTCCAGTAAAACATCTCAAGGTGTATACAAGTATGAAACTATCAAACCCTCTTAAACCTCAGATAGTTTTCAGATGATCCTTCATAAGCCCCTTGTACTAGTTAGTCAGGACCTTCTAAGGACCCTAAGGATATATCTCATCAACTCTCTGTGAAACAATAGAGCACCTACTTGGCATTGTCTGACAGTAACCATACAGGGACCAGAGGTTGAGAAGGACTTCTCTCGAATAGATTTGAAATGTGCCTTTTGTCCAGTAAAGTGTAATGCAAAATGGTACCTGCAGAACCCAAAACATTTTTGAAGAAACTAAGCAAGCCTAGGCTGAAAGGGACAGACATTAAAAAATGAAGAAGCCATGTTTTGTGAAATGTGATACAAAATATTTATGGGCAGAAAGTAGGTTAAGAAAATTACTTAGCTGTAAACATAAGCCATTTTTTTATGGGGGGGTTCTCCAGGGGAGGAGAGGTGATTCAGAGGGAATAACCAAGGGACCAGAGGACAAAATAAAAAGCAGAGAATTGCTCCCAGGTAGGAGTATGGGGCCTTCATCAAAGAACTAACCTGGTTATTAGAGATTTATGATGAAGGAAGTGGCATGATAAAAATTTTGTGTAGAATTATTCTGGCTGAATGTGTTGTGTTGATGTATAATGTTGAATGCGTACTGAAAGAGGAAGCAAGGATGGTAATTAGAAGATTGTAATAGTTCAAGTGAAACAAGACAGTGGCTGCACTGAGGATTAGCAATGGACGTGATGAAGAGTGGTTAGCTTTAGGGCATATTTTGAAGATAGAGCCAAAAGAATTTGCTGATGGGTCACATGCTGGGTGTGAGAAAAAGAGTATAGTCAAGGATTTGGCTTAGCAACTGGAAAAACTGGAGTTGCCGTTTTATGAGTTGGGGAGCAGTAAGAAAGAAACAATTGTAGGAGGCATGTGGGATCTTAGCTCCCTGACCAGGGATCAAACCTGCACCCCCTGCGTTGGAAAGTGGTCTTAACCACTGGACCACCAGGGAATTCCCCTATTATTTTTTAAAAGAACTGACATAAATGGAATCATACGGGATGTACTCTTTTTGTGTCTGGCTTCTTTCACATATCATAATGTTTTAGATCCATCCCTTTGATTTCCAAATATACATTTTTGGTTGGCTTATTTACCGTCCATATATATGCTTTGACATGTCCATTCAGATCTTCTGCACATTTATATTTGGTTGTTAGTTTTCTTTTTATTAAGTTTTGAGAGTTTTATATGAGCTAAATTCCATTCTTTCATCAGATATATGCTTTGTAAAGATTGATGCTTTCTCTAGTTTGTCTCATCTTTCTTCCTTAAGTGTTTTTAAAAAGAAGGTTTTAATTTTGATGAAGTCTATGTTACAAATAGTTATTTTATAGATAATGCTTTTGGTGTCATATCTTAGACTTTTGGCCAACCTAAGGTCACAAAATATTTTCTTCTAAACTTTTTATAGTTTTATATTTTACTTCTAGGATCCATTTTGAATTAGCGTTTGTATGTGATGTAAGCTGTGGATTGAAGTTCATTGTTTTTGCTTAAATACATCCAATCATTCTAGCACCATTGTTGAAGATTATCATTCTCCACTGAATTGTCTTTACATCTTTGTAAAAATTAGTTATCTATAAGTGTATGGCTCTATTTCTGGATTCTCTATTCTTTTCCTTTTATCTATTTGTCTATTCTGACTCTAATACCACACTGTCTTGATTACTGTAACTTTATAATAATTCTTAAAACCAGTTAGCTTTCAAACTTTGCTTTTTTCAATGTTGTTTTGACTTTTCTGGGACTTTTATATTTATCTCAGCAAATTATTTTTTCAATGTACAGGACATGCACAACTTTCATCACATATTTCCTAATAGTTCATATTTTTGATACTGTTAGAAATGGCATTATTTTTCATTTAAATTGCTGATTATTTCCTCTTAGTATATTAGGAATAGAATTTATTTTGTATTTTGTTCTTACACCCTCCACCCTTGCTAAACTTACTAGTTCTAATAGGTTGCTTTGTAGATTCCATCATACTTCCTATATAGATGATCACGTAGTCTGCAAATAAAGACAATTTTATTAATTACTTTCCTATCTGGATGCTTTTTCTTTTCTTTCCCTTTTTTTGGCTGTTTCTTGCCTTATTGTACTGACTAGAACCTCCATACAATATTGAGTAGAAGTGTTGAGAGCCGAAACCCCTGTTTTCTTTCTGTTTTTAGGGGGAAAACATTAGGTTTCTCGTAACTAAGTATAATGGTGGATCCAGATTTTTCACAGATACCCTTTATCTGGTTAAGGAAATTCCATTCCATATCTAGTTGGCAGAGAGTTTTTGTTTTGATTTTGTTTTATCCAGAAATACATATTGCTAAATTTGATTTGCTAATATTTTATGGAAAATTTCTGTGTATTGATTTTTTTCTTATCTTTGACTATGATGTCTGGGTAATGCTGGCCTCATAAAATGAGTTAGAAAGTGGTCCGTCCTCTTCTGTTTTGTGGAAGAGAGTGTGTAGATTTGGATTAAATCTTCATTAAATATTTAGTAGAATTTATCTTTGATCCATCTGGCCCTGGAAGTGTCTTTACTGAAAAAAATTTTAACTAGATAGAACTGTTCACATTATTTATTTTTTCTTGAGTGAGTTTAATAATTTGTGACTTTCAATACATTGTCTATTTCATCTAAGCACTTCAATTCATGTGCATGGAGTGCATTCATCATATTATTATCCAACTAGTATCTGTGAGTTTCCTCCACTATTTCTGATACTGGTTATTTTTACTCCCTTCCTTCCCCAGCCCCCCTTTTTGGCAACCATTTTAAAATAAATGGCTTTTTGTTTCACTGATTTTTATCTGTGGTTTTCCTTCTTTCAATTTCACTGATTTCTGCCCTTACCTTTGTTATTTCCTTCCTTCTACTTGCTTTAGATTGTATTTACTTTTCTGTTTCCTGTTTCTTTAAGTGGAAAACTTAGATTACCGATTAATACATTTCTTTACTTACACCATTAAATGCTATGCACTTCCCTCTAAGAACTACTTTAGATGCAACCCACAAATTTTGATAGATTGTGTTCATATATCATTCTGTTAAAAACTGCTTGAATATTTCTCTATAACTCATGGATTTTTTAGAAACCATGTGTTAACTTTCAAATAATTGGGGATTTTTGAGATATTTTTCAGTTGTAGACTTCTAATTTAATTTCTTCTAGAGAACATACATTGTGTGATTTCTATTCTGTGAAGTTTTTAAAATTAGTTTTATGTCTCATGATATAGTCCATCTTGGTAAATGTTTATGTGCAATTGAAAAAAATTATGTAATCTGCTGTTGTTTGGTGAAGTGCTCTATGCATATCAATTACAACAATTTGTCTGGTTGTGTTGTTCAGGTCTTCTATACTCTTAATGATTTTCCATCCACTTGTTCTATCAATGACAGAGAAGTGTTGACATCTCCAATTATATTTGTTAGTTTTTAAAATTCTTTCTTAGAGTCTTATTGATTTTTGTTTAATATATTTTGATAATCTGATTTTAGATGAACACATATCTAGGATTGTTATTAGGTGAACACACATCTATAATTGCCTCCTTTATCATTATGTAATGTTCCTGTTTATCCCTGGTAATATTTCTTATTCTGAAGTCTTCTTTGTCTGCCATGTGGTTCTTCTAGCTGTCACTAAGATTAAGGAAGGGAGAAGTAAACTAAAAGAATTTCCCATTTTTCAAGAAGAGTGTAGATGAAAAGCTCAGGGTTCAGGAAATTCTCTCCAGCCAGAAAAAAATATGTTAAAATTGAATTAACATTATTTATGGCAGAGAAGCTGAATAGAAGAGGTGCTCCCAGGTGATGGTTGTGGCTGAGCTCCATGATATCAGGTGGTACCAACTGCAGCTTTGTGAATGAGGTTATTTTGAAGCTTCCAGCCACACCAGTACTCCAGCTGACCCCATGTGAAGCAGAATTAATTGGTCAATCCCCCAAATTGTGAAAATAACAAATTGTTGTTATTGTTTTAAGTCACTCAGTTTTGGAGTATTTGCTATCCAGCAGTTGATAACCAAAGCACAGTGGCAGAGTGAAATCAGGTCATAGAATTGACTTCTTCTAGATTTAAACAAATGAACCACAAAAATGAAAAGTGTGTCAAAATTTTCCATCAGCATCCAAAAAAATACATAGGGACCAGGTTGTAAAGTACATTGCAAAATTTGAAAATAAGGAAAGAAAAAGGTGTCTGGTATGTCAAAGCTTAACTCCTAACCTGAAATTTAACCTCAGATGCAGAAATAATGAGATTACAAAATTCTGCAAATTTTTCACAGATAAGACTATTTGAAGATTTGGAAAAGGGCAGTTTTATTGTTTTCCTCTTCTGATAGGTTGGGTAGGTGAGGGGAAGAATGAAGAGAGACACCATGAAATAAAGGTTGAAAGAAATGAATTTAAAAATTAGATTTAGTCATCTCTGATGGAAAGTTAAACTCCAAAGTTCCGTACCAAAATGGGAGAATAAATGAATCACTAAGCTATTCTTTCTGTGTGCTTAAGATATATTACTGCTCATGTGAATTTTAAAAAAGGAGAGAAAGCAGAGGGAGCCTAATTCTTCCAGCAGTGAGTATATTCTTTCTAGCTGACCTCTCTATTTAATCTTAAAACTTAGACACCACATAGTTCTAATATGAGCCACTTGTTGGATATATGTATTGGAAACATTTTCTCCTGGTTGGTGGTTTACCTTTTACTCTACTAATGGTATATTTTGATGAATTGACATTCTTAATTTTAATATTGCATGGTTCACCATATTTTTATTTAGACTTAGTGCTTTTTTTTGCCAGTTTAAATAATATTTTCCTACACTAAGTTCATGAAGACATATTTCCCTTCAAAAGATTTTTCGAATTGTTTTTATAAATATCAATTCAAATTAAGATGAGTCAGTATTCATTTTCTCCAACGTGTATATCCCATGGGTATATGAAAGGATGTTCTCTTTCATAATTTTGCAGTGTCTTTTGTTGTTAATCAAATGATCATATATGTATGAGTCTGTTTCTAGACTCTGAATTCCGTCCTAGTGGTCTCTTTGTCTGTCTTTGCAACAATATATTTTCTTTATTATTATTGCTTGAGAATAAGTCTTGTTGTCTGGTAGTGTAAGTCCTTCATCTTTGTTTTTCTTCAAGATTATATTGTCTGCTCTTTATTCCTATTACATTTTCATATAAATTCAAAAATCAAATTGTTATTCTCAAAAAAAAACCTACCTATTTGAGTAAGATTACATTGAATCTACAAAACAATTTAGAGTGAATGTACCTGTTTATAATATTGAACTGTTTAATTGATGAATGGGTATATACTTCCATTTATTTAGAGATTAAAACAAAATATTTCATGAAAGTTTTGTAATATTCAGAATAGATATGATACATGCTTTTTATTAGAGTTTTTCCTTATACATTTGTTATTTTTGATTTTCTGGGAAATATCTTTTAAATGTTTCATCTTCTATTTATTACACACATTTACGTTATAATTTCTTCTTTTTTTATAAATTTATTTATTTATTTATTTTTGGCTGCATTGGGTCTTTGTTGCTGTGCACAGGCTTTCTCTAGTTGTGGCAAGTGGGGGCTACTCTTCATTGCGATGTGTGGGCTTCTCATTGAGGTGGCTTCTCTTGTTGCGGAGCACGGGCTCTAGGTGTACGGGCTTCAGTAGTTGTGGCTCACGGGCTCAGTAGTTGTGGCTCGTGGGCTCAAGAGCACAGGCTCAGTAGTTGTGACACACGGGCTTAGTTGCTCCATGGCATGTGGGATCTTCCTGGATCGGGAATCGAACCATGTTCCCTGCGTTGGCAGGCAGATTCTTAACCACTGCACCACCAGGGAAGTCCCTGATTTCTTCTTCTTTTTGCATATGGACCTTGTATTCAGCAAATTCTCATTTCAAAAGTAGCATGTTCCTGTTTTTATGATATCATTTCCATTGCACTAAATCTATATACTTAGTCATTAAGAGAGAGAGAGGAACAGGAAGAGTTCAGGAAAGATTTTCATCTAATATTAATGACAGTGTGTCTTAGTTTTAATGTTTTGCTTAATTTTATTTTATTTATTTATTTTTTTCATGTTATAAGCCTTTTCATTATGCCAAGTTACAAATGTTACAGCTTGGTTAATTTTATTTTTTAATTAAAATTTACTTTTCTGTATTTTTAAATGCTTCTTGAAGAGTATATATTATTATTTCAAAGCAAAATTACATTGAAATACAGATTTAAATTTTGAATTGAAGAAAACTAACTGCAGTGTAAGTTGTCTCATTTTTTGCATGCTGTCTCAAATAACAATGAACCTCTTTGGCTGCCTACACAGACCCACACTCCAACTAACTCCTAATTTTTGTTTGGAAAATATATGGTTAACAGTTTACTCAGTTCTGACTCTTTGAATTGATTTTCTTCGAGTAAAAAGGATCTAATCAGTAGGGGAAAAAATAAGCCCATAGAATTGTAAGAGTAATGTTTCGTTCATTAGTTAGAAACATTTCTCAACTCTCATCTAATGTGAAACCCGAATAAGAGCTCAGCATGGACTATTTTAGGAGCTCTCACCTTCCTGGGAAGAAGAAAAAAAGAAAAGTAACATCAGAAATTGCTGACATCTCTCTCCATCTCAAGCTTTCTCCCTTAACTGGGTTCAGAAATGGGCATTAATAAGTAAGCAATGAAAGAGGGGCCCTCTTGTTTCTACCTAAGATTTTGCCCCCATTTGTTACTCGCCTGGACATCTATTTAAACTATTTAACCTTTTAAAGTTTAAACCTATTTAAACTTTTTGGACCTTCATTTCTCCTCAAAATCCAGTATATGCTATTATTATCACCATTTTATTTTATTTTAAATTTTACTGAAGTATAGTTGAGTTACAATGTTGTGTTAATTTCTGCTGTACAGCAAAATGATTCAGTTATACATATATATTTCTTTTCCATATTCTTTACCATTATGGATTTTCCCAAGATATTGAATATAGTTCCCTGTGCAGTACAGTAGGGCCTTGTTGTTTATCCATCCTATAGATAGTAATTTGCATCTGCTAATCCCCAAATCCCAATCCATCCTCCCACCATTGACCCCCTTCCTCCTTGGCAACCATAGGTCTGTTCTCTGTGTCTGCGAGTCTGTTTTTGTATCGTAGATATGTTCATTTGTATTGTATTTTAGATTCCACATATAAGTAATATCATATGGTACTTGTTTTTCTCTTTCTGACTTCTCTTAGTATGACAATGTCTAGGTCCATTCATGTTGCTGCAAATGGCCTTATTTCATTCTTTTTTTATGGCTAATATTCCAGTGTGTGTGTGTGTTTGTGTATGTGTGTGTGCACACACACACATATATATACACCACATCATCTTTATCCATTCAACTGTTGATGGACATTTAGGTTGTTTGCATGTCTTGGCTATTGTAAACAGTGCTGCTGTGAACATAGGGGTTCATGTATCTTTTTGAATTATAGTTTTGTCTAGGTATATGTCCAGGAGTGGGATTGCTGTATCATATGATAACTCTAGTTTTTTGAGGAACCTCCATACTGTATTCCATAGTGGTTACACCAATGTACATTCCCACCAACAGTGTAGGAGGGTGCCCTTTTCTCCATACCCTCTCCAACATTTATTATTTGTAGACTTTTTAATGATGGCCATTCTGACCTATGTGAGGTGATACCTTATTGTGGTTTTGATTTGCATTTCTCTAAGAATTAGCGATGTTGAGCATCTTTTCAAGTGCCTATTGCCATCTGTGTGTCTTCTTTGGAGAAATGTCTATTTTAGGGTTTGTGCCCAGTTTTTGACTGGGTTGGTTTTTTTTTGTTATTGAGTTGTATGAGCTGTTTGTATATTTTGGAAATTAATCCCTTGTCAGTTACATCATTTGCAAATATTTTCTCCCTGTCCATAGGTTGTCTTTTCATTTTGTTTATGATTTCCTTTGCTGTGCAAAATCTTATAAGTTTGATTACATCCCATTTGTTTATTTTTGTTTTCACTTCTATTGCCTTGGGAGACTGGCCTAAGAACAGATTGCTACAATTTATGTCAGAGGATGTTTTGCATATGTTCTCTTCTAGGAATTTTATGGTGTCATGTCTTACATTTAGGTCTTTAAACTATTTTGAGGTTATTTTTGTGTGTGGTGTGAGGGAGTGTTCTAATTTCATTGATTTACATGTGGCTGTCCAACTTTCCCAACACCATTTGCTGAAGAGACTGTCTTTTTCCCACTGTATATTCTTGCTTCCTTTGTTGAAGATTGTTCATAGGTGTGTGGGTTTATTTCTGGGCTTTCTGTTCCGTTCCATTGACCCATATGTCTGTTTTTCTGCCATTACCACGCTGTTTTGATTACTGGAGCTTTGTATTATTGTCTGAAGTCTGGGAGGGTTATGCCTCCTACTTTGTTTTTTTTCCTAAAGATTGCTTTGGAAAGTCTGGGTCTTTTATGGTTCTGTATAAACTTTAGGATTATTTGTTCTAGTTCTGTGAAAAGTGTCATGGATAATTTGATAAGGATCACATTAAATGTGTTGATTGTTTTGGGTAGCATGGGCATTTTATAATATTCTTTCAATCCAAGAGCATGGCATATCTTTCCATTTCTTTGAGTCATCTTCAGTGTACTTTATTAATGTTTTGTAGTTCTCAACATATAAATCTTTTACGTCCTTGGTGAAGTTTATCCCTAAATATTTTATTTTTTTTGGATGCGATTTTAAAAGGGATTGTTTACATTTATTTTCTGATATTTCACTGTTAGTGTAAAGAAATGGAACCAATTTCTGTATATTAATCTTGTATCCTGCTTCTTTGCTGAATTTGTTTATCAGTTCTAATAGTCTTTGTGCAGAGTATTTAGGGTTTTCTAAATATAGTATCATGTCATCTGCATATAGTGACAGTTTTACCTCTTCCCTACCAATTTGAATATGTTTTATTTCTTTTTCTTGTCTGGTTGCTGTGGCTAGGCCAGTACAATGCTGAAGAGAAGTGGCAAGAGTGGGCATTCTTGTCTTTTTTCAGAGTTTAGCAGGAAGGCTTTCAGCTTTTCACTGTTGAGTATTATGTTGACTGTGGGTTTGTCATAATTAGCTTTTATTATGTTGAGATATGTTCCCTCAGTACCCACTTTGGTAAGAGTTTGTATCATGAATGGATGTTGAATTTTATCAAATGCTTTTTCTGCATCTATTGAGATGAGCCTGTGGTTTTTGTCTTTTCTTTTGTTGTTGTGGTTTAACACGTTGATTGATTTGCGTATGTTGAATCAGCCTCATGACCCTGGGATGAATCCAACTTGGTTGTGGTGTATGATCTTTTTAATTTGTTGTTGGATTCAATCTTCTAATATTTTGTTGAGAACTTTTGCATCTATATTCATCAAAGATATTGGCCTATAATTTTCTTTTTTGGTAGTGTCTTTGTCTGGTTTTGGTATCAGGGTGATGGTGGCTTCATGGAATGTCTTTGGGAGTGTTCCTTCCTCTTCAGTCTTTTGGAAGAGTTTAAGAAGGATTGGTATAAGTTATTCTTTATATATTTGGTAGAATTTGCCTGTGAAGCCATCTGGCCCTGGACTTTTGTTTGTAGGGATTCTTATTTTTGTTTTTATCACAGATTCTTTTTTGCTTCTAGTGATTGGTCTGTTCTAGTTATCTGTTTCTTCTTGATTCAGTTTGGTGGACTATGTGTTTCTAGAAAGTTGTCCATTTCTTCCAGGTTGTTGAATTTGTTGGCACATAATTGTTCATAGTATTATGGTTTTTTTGGTATTTCTGCAGTATCGGTTGTGATTTCTCTTCTTTCATTTCTTATTTTGTTTATTTGGGTCTTCTGTTTTTTTCCTGGTTATCCTGGCTAGAAGTTTGTCAATTTTGTTTACCCTTTAAAAGAACTAGCTATTGGTTTTATTGATTTTTTTTTTATTTTTTAAAATCTTTATTTTCTTTCTGACCTTTATTTTCTTCTTCCTTTTACTGATTTTAGGTTTTGTTTGTTGTTCTTTTTCTAATTCTTTTAGGTGGTAGGTTAGGTTGTTTATTTGAGATTTTTCTTGTTTCTTAAAGAAGGCCTGTTTCGCTGTGAACTTCCCTCTAAGAAGTGCTTTTTGCTGCATCCTGTATGGCTTGTGGGATCTTAGTTCCCTGACCAGGGATTGAACCTGGGCCATGGCAGTGAAAGTGCTGAGTCCTAACCACTAGACAACTGGGGAATTCCCCATAGATTTTGTGTGGTTGTGTTTTCATTGTCATTTGCCTCAAGGTATTTTTTAATTTCTTCTTTGATTTCCTCATTGACCCATTGGTTTTTTTAGAAGCATATCATTTATTCTCCATGTAATTGTTTATCATTTCTTTTTCTGTGACTGATTTCTAGTTTCATGCCATTCTGGTTGGAAAAGATGCTTGAAATAATTTCTGTACTCTTAAATTTGTTGAGGTTTGTTTTGTGCCCTAATATGTGGTCAGTCCTAGAGAATGTTCCATGTGCACTTGAAAAGAATGTATTCTGCTTTTTTGGGGTGTAATGTCCTGAAAATATCAATTAAGTCTAACTCTTCTATTGTATCATTTAGAATCTCTGTTGCCTTATTAATTTTCTGTCTCCAAGATCTGTCCATTGATGTGAGTGGGAGGGTTAAAGTCTCCTACTATTATTGTATTCCCATCAGTTTCTCCCTTTATGTCTGTTAGTATTTGTTTTATGTATTTGGGTGCATAAGTGGTGATGTGTTATATCCTCTCCTTGTATTGATCCTTTTATCATTATATAGTGTCCTTCTTTATCTTTATAGCGTTTGTTTTAAAGTCTATTTTGTCTGGTATGAGTATTGTGACCCTGCTTTCCTCTCATTTCCGTTTGTATGAAATATCTTTTTCCATGCCCTTACTTTGAATCTATGTGTTTCCTTTGCCCTAAAGTGAGTTTCTTGTAGTCAGCATATTGTAAGATCTTGGTTTTGTTTTGCTTTTTAATCCAGTGTGCTACTCTGTGTCTTTTGATTGGAGCATTTAATCCATTGACATTTAAGGTAATTTTTAATAGACATGTATTTATTGCCATTTTAAACCTATTTTCCCATTGATTTTATATTTTTTTCTTTGTCCCTTTTTGTTTTTTCTTTTGTGGTTTGATGATTTTATTTTGTATTATGCTTGTGTTCTTTTCAGTTTTTGTGAATCTATTGTATATTTTTGATTTGTGGTTACCCTGTCTTTTGAATATATTAATCTCTTCCTATGTCTGCTTGCTTTAGACTGGTAGTTATATAGCCTTAAACACATTCTGGGGAAAAAAATCTACATTTTCTTACTCTCTTCCCCACATTTTATGATTTTGATGTCTTTTATATCTTGATGTTCATCCTTTTGCTTTTCATTGTGGTTATCATCGCTTTCATAGAAATTTTTTGATTTTTAAAAAAAATCTGTGTACTGGCTTATTTGAGTGATATACCTTCCAATTATGATTTTGTCTGTCCTATAGATTCTTACTTCTTTTCTATTTTGAGAAGAACTTTCAATATTTCCTTTAGGATAGGTTTAGTATTGCTGTATTCTTTTAGGTTTTGCATGTTTGGGAAATTCTTTATCTCTCTATTCTAAATAATAATCTTCCTGGGTAGAGTATCCTAGGTTGTAGATTTTTCCCTTTCAGGACCTTGAATGTTCCTTGTCACTCCCTTCTGGCCTGCAACATTTCTGTAGAGAAATCAGCTGATAGTCCTCTGGGGGTTTCCTTTAATTAGCTCTTTGTTTTTCTCTTGTTGCCTTCAGAATCCTCTCTTTGTTAGCTTTTGCCATTGTTATTATAGTATTTCTTGGTATAGTGCTGTTTGGGTTTATCTTGTTTGAGACCCTCTGTGCTTCCTGTACCTGGATATCGGTTTCCTCCTTTGGGTTTGGGAAGTTTTCAGCCATAATTTCCTCAAATACATTTTCAATCCCCTTTTCTCTTTCTTCTCCTTCTGGGATCCCTAGTATGTGTAGATTGGCAAGCTTTATATTATCCCATAGGTCTCTTCTATTGCTTTCATTGTTTTTCATTTGGCTTTCTGCCTGCTATTCTGATTGGGTGATTTCCATTGTTCTATCTTGCAGGTCATTTATTTGTTTTTCTGCATTATTCAGTCTGGTATTCATTGCCTTTAGCTCAGCTTTCATCTCTGCAAATGAGTTCTCTAATTTTTCTTGGTTCCTTTTTATAGTTTCTAGTTCCTTTTTATAGTAATCTGCATTTCTATCAATAGTCCTTCTTAATTCCTTCAGTATTTTCATTATCTCCTGTTTGACTTCGATGTCTGTTAGACTAAAGTGGTCTGTTTCATTGATTGTTCTTTTAGGGGAATTCTCTTGATCTTTTAATTGGGAGTGGTTCCTCTGCTTCTTCATTTTACTTATATTTCTCTGGCTGTATGAGCTTGGGAGAAACCATTATATACTATGGTCTTGGAGGGCTATTTTTATGTGGGAGCATTCCTGTTTAGCCTGTGTGGATTTAATATATTTTGTTGCGAGGGCTATTTTTAGTGTGGATGCCTGTTACCTCTTTCCTCAGTATATGCTGGATGTTATTTCCCTTGATGGGAGGTGTGACTGGTGTTGTGACCAGAGCCTGCACTGGATATTGAGCAGGACCTCCTCTTTGCACTGTGGTTGTCACTGCCCTGTCACGGGCTGGGTCTGTTCCCTCGTTGTTGTAGTAGAGGGCCCCAGATCCATTTCTGAACTGCATTTTTGAGCTGTGTTGGGAGGTAGGTGGGATTGGGGTGCTCCCACTGGGAAAGGAGCTACTGAGTATTCCTCTGCCAGAGCTGTTCACCAGTGAGTGTGTTCTGTTTTTTCACCTGTCACCCATTGTGCAAGCTCCCAAAATACACTGTTGTTGGCACTGCCCTTGGCCCTGCCTCAACCATGGGAATGTCGGCATTCAGCCCTGGTGTCCCTCAGGCATTGCTTTCACAAGGCCACCAGCACAGATCCATTGAAGTCAGGCCCCAAGACTGCTGTAGTCATGCACCTGGACCCTCTGTGGCCTACAGCTGCTAAGGCCAGGTCCATCTTGGTCACAGGAGCACCCATTGTCCACTCGGATGTCTTGCAGGTGCTGAATTTAGAAAGCCAGTGGTGGAGGTGTAACTCTGAGCCTTGCACAGCAGCGGGGAGACACTTTAGCCTTGCTTCCTAGCTTGTGCAGCCCCTGGGGCTTAGTTCTGGTTTCAGCCCTGCCTCTGCATGTGGGCAACCCATTGGCAATTGTTCCTGGAGCCCGCCAAGGTGGCAGTTGGGGTGCAAGAGCCCGCTGAGGTGGCAGCTGGGGAGCGCAGTCTGCTGAGGAGGGAAACCCTAAGACAGTGGCTGGGGCGTGCTCTCCTGGAGCCTTTGGAGGTGGGGGCTGGCGTGTGGATAAAGAGGCTGCTAAGGTGACCCCACCCCCTCCTTTTGCATGCCACTTTGCAATGGCACTTTGCTTCTATGGCAGGCCTGGGCTTTTTCCGCAGAGACTCCCAGATGAGACCATATCACACTCCAGCCCCTTCAGGCTGTCTTTGTGCAGCCAACCGCATTCCTCTCACTGGGTCTGTCCTCTAAACCCCAAGTTTCAGCACCCAGTCCCAACCCATACCAGCAGACGCATGTCTCCGGCTGGGGCGCACAGGGTGGTGGCATGACCATCTGTATAGGTCTCTCTCTGTTCTGCCTGCCACAAACTGTTTATTATGCTCTTCTCTGAGCCTCTGAAGCTGTATTTCTGTCCCAGCTGATCTCCCCACAGGTGAGGGAGTTTCCCAGGGTGCAGGAACCTTTCCTCTTTTTCAGCTCCCTCCCAGGGGTGCAGGTCTTATCCTGCTTCCTCTTTTTTTTTTTTTTTCCCATTCATCCTACTTGGTTACATGGAGATCTTTCTTGTCCTTTCAGGTGTCTGAGGTCTGCTAGTGTTCAGTAGGTGTTTTGTGAGAATTGTTCCATTTGTAGAAGTATTTTTTGATGTGTTTGTGGGAGGAGGTGAGTTCCACGTCCTTCTACTCCGCCATCTTGATTGGAGCCCTGTATTATCACCATTTTAAGGGGTGAGAAATATGTAGCTCATTGAGCATTAGCAACTTGCCTCAAAATCATATTATTGGTATGTTATGAGTTGCTCATAGGTCTAGTCAGTTACTGATTTAAACGGCAGTGCTTTACTGCCACCTTATGGGTAAACGGGGTTTGTTAAAAGTCCTTCAAGAGTTATTATGGTTAAAGTTGGGCATAGAGTGCCTGTAGCAGATGAAAAATGTATCTTATGAGTCATACTAAGATGTTTGTATTATAAGACAAAAAATAGTGCTTTTTAAAACAGATCATATTTAAATCATTATAGAATGGAGGCAGAATTATGTCTGGGAGAAGTGAATGGAGGCTGAGGTAATAATAAGAACATAAAAATAAACCATAAAATGTGATGAAGACTTGGATTAAATACATGTTTATGGGTTTAATTTATACTTAAGATGAAATAAGGAATATATAGAAATTATATATTGAAATTGAGTTTGAGTGAGAAAGGACTCAGAGTAGTGACATTAACTTTCATTAACTCTAAACACATGGAGGAACACATTTAGAAAGGAAAAAATAAAATTTATATTGGATAGATTGATTTTAAAAATTCTGAGCCAGTGAAATTAAGATGTTTACTATCTGATACTAAGAAGATGGGTACAGTCTCA